>NW_020955418.1:404806-465652 GCF_003031625.1 Empidonax traillii | reverse complement strand
TGTCCAGGATGATCCCCAGCTATGTAACATCTTTGTTATTTCAGTAAATCAAAGCAAAGGCTTTCTTTTTTATTCCAAGTTATTTAAGATAGAGTGAAATAGAAAACGCTTTGTGCAAGAATGCCACAGTGCCCTCCTCCAACCTCAGCAAAACAAACAAGCACCGAGTGATTTTCTTGCCAGTTCTCATCTCTTTCTACAGAGACTTGCTTGCAAAACAAAGGCTGCTTCCTGTAGGATGGAATTGGGACTTCATAGGTTTTATCTGAAACTGAAGTGTGACTTGTTTTTTTTCTAACAGTTATTCAATAATGTGAATTGAGGGTACTAGCACCTATTTGAAGGTGAAGGATAGTAAGAATGAGTCATTTAGCGGCTTGGATTTCCACTGGGGTCAGTATGACCAAGACAAAGCCTTGAGACGCAGGCTAGTTTTAAAGAACACTTCATAGTCTACTAGACAAATGACACATTGGTTGGAGCCGTGCCAATTTATACCAGCATCAACAATGACTCTGAGAAGTCTCTTTGGGAGACAGATAGAACTATTAGTGGTGCTGGCAATCTCACCATTTGTGCAATAATGTCGTAACGCAACACCCGTCTGTGTTTCCACATGCAGCCGAACCAGGCTAGCAATTCAAAACCACCAAAAAGGGAGATCCCACTCCTCTCTGCCCCAGTTCCTCACATCAGCTCTAGCCTCCATCAGACACCTCTGTAGGTGGGTTCAGCTCACTGGCTCCACTGAAGACCACACCTCGTTCTGGTGGACCAGTGGACTGAACCAGCTCACAGCAGTGCCTTGGGAGCAGCACAGCTAGTACAGGGTCAGAGAGGGGACATGCTGCCAGCAGACAGAAGTGGAGGGGTGCTAGGATTTACCTATCCACAGCATCCTGCCTCTGCATGCTGAACATTACCTTTGAGGGCTTTACTCTCTCTGTTACGCAGGAGGAAGGACAAATTTTCAGCCACACACTGTGGCAGACAGGATTCAGCTTTACCTATAGTTTTTCCCAGAGGTGGAGCAAAGGAAGAATAGAAAAAAGGATGCATTAACAAAGAAGAAAGCCTTTGATACCTTCTTACAATCTCTGGTGACAGGCCTTTCTGCTACCTAGGTTTATTGGGTTTGAATTTGGGGTTGTTGCTGCTGTCATGTTTGGTTTTTATCTGTTAGAGCAATGCTTTAAAAGCCCAGAGTCGTACGGATTCAGCAGAGGTCAAACAAATTGTTTGCATTTTTGCTATAAAAGGGGAGTAAGGGAGAGTGAGACAGATGGTAAATTGGCTGCTAGGAAGCAGAGCTTGAACTTTTTCAATCATGTCTGCCTCTTAACTCACAGCTGGCGAAACTCTCGGTTCTGTGGCAGGTCTTTCACTGGGCAGATCAAATCCAGCAGCACAGAAAACAAAACTCACCAGGAGCCACACAGGGTGAGAAATTATTTCCTAATAAAACTACATAGCCCAGAACAATAACCAGGCAACACTGACATGTATTGTTGGCCTTTATCACAATCTCTTTATAAGCCTAGTTAAAGAACAGAGATGCAGTTGTCCTTTGATGTCCCCATTCAAAGGGACTATACACCCGCTTCCACCAGTGATAAGCTGGGGAAGGGGGAGAGGAGAGGCTGAAATACAACAGAAAAGGCTCGGCAAATAAATAATTTGTTATACTTCTGTATTTCTGGAGACATTACCGTAAAAGATACAGTCACAGAAAGTCGGACGCCATTCAAGCAGAGCCACTTAAGCCTGTGGCAGCCACTTTAGATCCAAGAGCTTCTTGGAAACTCACTGGCACTTCAACAAGGGAAATGTAGAGGTAAACTTAGTCTTGGTTGTGGGCATCAAGGTAAGCCCACTTAAAGCCTCCCAAGAACTGACTTTTTCCTTGTTTTACACCAGCACACAGCTGGTGCTTCCCAAGTACTCTCTAGTGGTTCCTCAGCTCCTGATGCCCAGCACTTTCACAATGAGCTCACCTATCCATAAACAGCACTCTCACATGGCTAAATACTCACGAGACAAGCAGTTTAAGGACAATATCTGAGTAAATCTCTGAGTTTTTTCCACAGTGACAACAAATGGTTGGAGGTCACACGAACAAGAAGAACATGGCACTGTCCTCTACCAGGTTCAGAGCAGGACATTGTTCATCACTACACTTTCTTCTTGCTCTGTGCCCCTGCTATGAGGCAGCAACTTTTGGCAGAGATGCTGGAGGAGATAATGTTTGAAATCTACGAAAGATCCTCAGTCAGAGCCCTGAATTTCATATTCAAAAGCAATGTAAACACTTAACAGCCAAGAACCAGATGCTCTTGAAAATTCTGCTCACCTCACGCACCGAAAAGCCTAGCAATTGCAATATGACACACTAAAAGTAATCTCTGATTTGGAGTTTGCTGCTGCTGCAGAATCAAGAAAAATTCCAGTTTGGCTCCTGCTCTTGTTCACATCACACTAACCCCATAAAGTAGGGCACTGAGCTGCATTGAGATCATGGGGACTTTTTTAGGTAATGATCAAATTAGCTGCCACAATCTGAAGAGTCCAATAATCAGTCTAATCCCAGGTATTACCATTGCCATTTTATCCCAGATACCAAGACAGCATACAACTCAGCAAAGGTCAGATGTGAAGTGTTTGCCAGACCTAAAAACTGAACTCATATATCCCAAGTTCTAACCTTTCAGAGTGAGCTCATCTCTCCTCAGAGAGGATGTTGGCCACAAAGATGTGGCCACAGTATGTGAAGATGCTTCACATTTATTATCACATCATGGTTGAAACTTGGTTTGGAAAACTGTTCATAAATAAGGTCAAGTTTCCCAACAACACAGGCCAATCAAACAGATGTCACAGTTGCTTAAGTGTTTTCAGCATGTCTAGACACCACGTGGTGATTAACACCAGCGGACCACACTTCCATATGTGCTTGGAAGAGCAGAGTCCAAGATGTGATAGATGTACAATGGAAGAATTTTGGAAAACGCACATGAAGTCAGAGAGAGAATCAAGGGCTCTCTCATGTCTTGCAAATAACTGTCTGAGCCTCAGCAGCACCCAAGTCAGAAAACAATTAAGACTGAGACAGGCACCAACCACAGCTCCTCTGTCAGGATCATCATAAGGTGCTGCCAAAACATTAGTCTCCCTTGATTTCAAGCATAGCCTGGAGAATGGCAGAAAGACACCAAGTGCTCCAGTTTCTGCAGGCACCGGAGCACAATAGTTTGGAAATCCTGTTAAAGTCAAGAATGAGGATTGCAAGCTAAAGCAGTAAAATTTTATACTTCCTAAACAACAGGCAGAAAGTGGAAATGGTTGATCCTGGAAGAGCTGCTAGAGACAAAGAATGCGCTATCTAGTACTTCTGCTGCAGTGAGCCCTGCTGAGACCCTGCTGGGAACAGCATGGCTCCCCCTGAAAACCGGGTACTTCATGCCAGCGCTGACAGATATGGCATCGGTTCTGCTTATCCCATGCTCTCCTGCTCCAAGCAGCATCCTGCTCTTGAAAGTCAGTCTCCCTCTTCAGTCAGCCATGAGCCTCACATGGTCAGACATGCACTGTGGAATAGTGTTAGCTTTATGATTAGAGCTGTCTGCTGTGAGACACATTTTAAAATTCATGACCTTTCCCATCAGGGTTCAAAACCGGACTGGCCTGAAGATGAAAGACTGGCTTAGACTCCTGCTGTAAGCCGCTTCCCTTCTTTCCTCCCCCCAGTATTTCTCCTTCAGCATCTACTTCCAATTATTTTACAGACTGTCTTCCATTAACTGTGGTTTTAAAAATTGCTAATGAATTGAGGTAAATTAAAGTTCATCGGTATCTGAACCAAGCATGTGTTTCAACTTTACAGTCACGCCTGACTATCAAAGGTATCTTCTTTTGTCAGGTAGAAGATGCTCTAGGAAGCCTGCAGCTGGCCAAAAGAGATAGAGCTGAGTTTTGAAGGAAGAAAAACAAGAGGGAGAGCGCTTACATCAGCTGTGAAAGAGGTATTTGCAGAGGGATTGGCCATAATACCAGCAAGATGAAGGAGGGGGTGGAGGAGGGGGAGAAGAGAGGAGGAAATGCAAAAACCAACCACAGCACACGCATTGGCACTTGCAGAGTCCTGGAGACTTTGCCAATGGAAATTAGAGGAATGTGTTTGCTCCTTGCCACAATTAGAAGCAACCGAACTGAAAAAAAATACTACTCTCAGTGGGATTGTTGTCATGAATTGTATTTTACCTCTCTAACACACTCCCACTGCTGGCTTTTTCTCAAGGAAAATCCATGAGAATAAGAATGCATTTTCATAATTTACACTCTGAAAACCAGGATGTTTCTGCCAGTTCCCAGCAACTGCATGAATCGTGTTTCCTAGTCAGGCTGGCCAGAAAACAACAATTCATTTCGTGAGGCACTTGGGGACCGAAAACAAGGCCTTCCGAATACAAAAAGAGGATTCTCACTAAATCTAAACCACGTGGGACCACTCATCGCCAACCACCCAGCAGGGAAGTGGCTGCACACGACTGCCAGCCTTTGCAGAGCTAGCCAGGGCACATGGTTCAGCAGTGTGGGATGTCCTGAGCCAGGGAGAAGCTACACCTTGCTCTGGACAGCACTGCTGTTTGCATACTGCTTCTCTCCTCCACTGTCACCTCAGCCCTGGGAAAAATCCCCAGCCACTGCTGCAGTGCCACTTGCCAGCCACCTGCATGTGCCTTCCCAGTGTTGCCACTCCTCTCCTTTCGCCTCTCACCATTTGCAGGCAGTGCCACAAAGTAGCCCGAGCCCACTCCTGGCACAGCATCTCCAGCTGACCCTTTCTTTGCCAAAGAATATGTCCGTGCCTGTCACATCTTCCTGGGACTACAGTCACTGCAGCAGGGTGGGGAGAGCTCAGGGAGGGGGCTGGGCAGAGGCAGTCACAGATGGTGGTGCTCTCAGGGTCCCTAAAATAACCACCACTGAGATGTTGCAGTGTAGATCCATGCACAGCCCACAGAAACAGCAGTAAATATCACTTTCACGGTATTTACCTGTTTCATGAAAGCCATTATGTGTGCACCTACCATCAGCTTTGCCCTCTTCTTTGCTGGTGATGAAGCAAATCTTGACAGACAACCTCCATTACCCTTCTTAAAGGCAGCAGTGGTAAACTACCCACGGGTATCTCTAGATGGCCTAGCAAGATGCGTGGCCATCCCAGCTCTCCATCGGTGTTGCATGGGAGAGAGCAGAGAAATGCCTCCATGCTGGCACTGGACCCATGGAGATTAGCAAAGCCATTGTGCTGCTAAGTAACGTGGTGAGAAACCATGGATAGTCACCCCCATGAGAACTCAGGCAGCCAAAAACTGCCTGGTGCCTGATCCTTGCATGCTGCTCAGTTGCTTTCAATGCAACAAAGCCTCACATATGCGTCTCTTGGCCTTGGTCACTGGTATTTTCAGACTCTGACAGCCTTGGCAGGGTAACCAACATTTTCTTAGCTCTGCAACTGATAGCGCTTCTTCCCTCTCATCCTTTAAAACCCAGTCATCATGATTTCCACTGGTTTCCAGCCCTCCAGAGATGCCAGTAAGACATGCCTGGAGGATGAGAAGCGCGTGGCTCTCGTACAACACCAAGCAGAGCAAGCTTTTAAGCACAGCTCATCTATTTAAAGTGAACAGCCATCACCAATCCCTCTTCTCCCCAGAAAGGGCAAGTTCTTCCAGCTGGTGCCAAGGGTGGCACTCTTTATTCATAACCTCAAAAAAGATACAACTGAAAAAGGCAGAGCGCGTTTGCAAACACCTGTGTCTCCATCTAGTTCAGCACGACAAGCAAAGGCTGGCAGCATTACATATGGTTGTGCAGGTGCTGCACAATGAGAGATTGAGTCATGTCAGAGCAGGCCAAGTGAAAGCATTTCTTTACCTCAGCTGAGCAAGAGTCCCCTTGCCATTATTTTGCATAATGCAGAATGAACCTCTGGGTAGGGGCAGTGACTGATACCACAGCAAGAAGCTTACTCTCCTAGGAAAAATAGAAGGTAAGGGGTATGGATTCACTTTGCTGAGTGGAAGTTCAAATTTATCACCCTTGATGTCTTGCCAGGTGTTCAGTGTGTGATTGATGAACATCTCCCAGGGGTGGGTAGAGAATGGAGATGAAGGTGTCTCTTTGCATGCACTTTGGCATGGTTTTTTTTCTGTTTAGTAAACAATGATTGGAGTTAATAACAGTGCCTGGTTTTGCTGCCTTGAGCTTCCCACAGACCATGGGAGCAGTGCACAGAGCTGTGTATCAAGAGAAGAAAAGCAGAAGCTGTGATATAGGACTGCCAATCTTTCACCCTCGGATTCACACACCTGCAAAAGCTAGGGCAAACTGGGGACATGACAAATGACAGGGATTAAGGGGCACACTGTGCCTGGCTTTTGGTGCTCCTTAGAACTGGCAATAAAACCTCACAATCCCCAAAAAAGATGCAACTGAAATAGGCAGGGATAGTTTGCATTGATATGTGACCCTGACCCTTCAGTGTGTGAAGGGTAGCAAAGAAACACCCACAAAACAGGTTCTTTCAGTTCCCAAGTGCCTGGTACCTAAAAAGAGTCTGGCTCATGGGAACAGTGGGAATTCTCCTCTGTTCCTCAGAGCCTCTTGCAGTCCTTGAAAGTAAAAAAAAAAAAAAAAAAAAAAAAAAAAAAAAAAAAAAAAAAAAAAAAAAGGAATATCAAATTTCTGTCCTGTAACAGCATAATGTTCACATTTTGAGACACAACACATCCAGTTTCTGGCACTGCTGTGGCCCAGAATTGACTAGTATTATTTTTGGCTTTCATATTGGTCTACCACAGGATATGTGCTTTGACTACAGACATCTGTTTGTTCCATACTGTGCAGTCTCAAAGAGGACAACCTGCTTCACTGCTACCTTAGAAATGCTCTTCATCAAAGACCTGAGTAAACCCAGGATCTATCCAAATGATGCCACTGCAAACAACACCCAGAAAACACGTTTTCCTGTTGTTCTTCAAGAATGGGTTTGGATTGAAACTTTAGTGCGTCCCTAGTTTGGCCTGGGATAATTGAGTTGGTTTGTATCAAGGTAGATGACAGAAGTGAGGCCCCTGAGAGTGACTCCTCAGGGACAGGATTTTCCTTAGTGATCCAACTAAAGAGAGAGTAACTGTAGGCAGAGACCAACTCAAACTCCTGGTAGCAAGTCCAATTCTAGCAGTCATCTTGGAGAATGGCAAATGCCGTCATCTCACATCTCCTGATGAAGATGGATGTAAACATCTGACATCCATGAACTTGGAGCACGAATCTCAGAAAAGGAACGATAAATGATGAAAGATATAATTGCTGGGCTATGTGAGATTCAACTAGGTATGTCAATCAGCCAATACAGAATACAATACCAAATCTCTTTCGGGACTAAAGCTGATATTCAGTTACCCTCAGAACATTTCCTACACAAATTTGACCCAACATCACTGAGATACTTGTTTTAGATGCTGAAGTGTTTCTGATCTGATACTAGATATTTTACCAGGGATTTTATCCTACAAGTAATTGTACATGTTATTCTACTGATTAGGGCACTGGCTTTTGGTATTGGATACACAGGTTTGCAATCCTGTCCTGAACTGAGCTGCGGCCATTTGATGCCATACCCTGATTCATATCCTGATGTGAAAGTGAGATAATAGGAAAAAAAAAAAAAAAAAAAAAAAAAAAAAAAAAAAAAAAAAAAAAAAAAAAAAAAAAAAAAAAAAAAAAAAAAAAAAAAAAAAAAAAAAAAAAAAAGGCGGCAAAAGAAGAAGTTTTAATATAAAGCTTACACCAAACTCACTATTTGCATCTACTTCCACCTAGGCTGAACATGGTTCTAAGAATCTGAAGACTTTTGCTGTGCCAAGTAAAAATGAGAACCCACTTTATATTATCCCTCCTTAATCCACTTATTTTCATGTTTCTATACTAGTGGATAATTCTATTTTAAAAAGATAAAAGAAGGAAAAAAAAAAACCAAGTCACTACATGGAAAACAAAGATGACACTGTATAGAGTTTTGAAAACAACCTAAATAAATTCTGAACTCTGCAAGGGAACTTTATTAACTCCACAGGGCAATTTGAAAGTTCAACAAGGAACTTACAGAACTCTCTCTTATAGAATTTTGAGTTATTTTTATAGCCCCTATTTAATTACAATACATCCCCACTGGTTTGTTCTTAATCATATTCAATAAACAATTTTCAGATGGGATACCAGCATTTCATTGCCCTTTCATAAAATGGAAAATGTATTGCAAATTACATCTGCTTCCCCCATTATGGATATTTGATTTACTAGAACTTACAGTACAACACACTGAGGAAACTGTTGAATTTGGTCTGGAGAATATCAAATGAGGCACAAAATATGGACGTTCTGAGAACAAAAATTTTTTTGCACCTCTGTGCATGCCAAAGCACACTGACCTGACATGCACAGGGCAAATTTCTTCCTCTCCTGTGCAGATGGGATGCACCAGATGCCTTGTGTATGCCTTGTTCCCCCTCACTCTAAACAACTCTTTTCAAGAGAGTTGCTACTGCAGGAGTAGTAGCAGCCAAAGCTTTCTGATGCTGTTTGGCTGGAAGCCTTTGATCTGCACACAAAAAGACCAGTCTTAAAATCCAAAGATCATCCCTCTATCTCTGGCTCCTCAGCAGGAAGCTTCTCTGCTCTGAAGCCAATTGGAGTGCTAAGTCAACACTTACTGTGGAGGTTGGTACAGACACCTCCACTGTGAAGAAAATGAAGGTGACTATTTACATCAAATAGTAAAATATATTATTTCATCCCCTGCTTGTACAAAACAAGGATTTGAACATAAACTTGCTCTAGAAGGCAGGAGGAAATACAAAACATTTGCTGCATCAGATGCACATTACTCAGCTCAGCACCTATGCATTTTTCAAGTCTATGTTTCTTCTTCTAATAGAAACCTTCAGATTTTGTTTATAGACACACTGTTCACCTGTCTCCTCACCAGAGACTGAATCTGGGGAAATCTCAAACACCACTAGCAATCTCTGAGAGAGAGAAGATCATCGAAGGTTTTTCACGAGTCTAAGATTTCTCCCAGCATGTGCATTGATCACTCACAAGGGCTCATTTCAGCTCCTCCATAACAAGCAGCCAGGTGCACTCTGCGCTGAGTAAGAAAAAATGAGTAGCAGAGAAGAGATTGTCTTTAGTGTAACCCGCTTCATTTGCCATCACTCGAGCTTGTCAGGTTTTTCTTCCACTCTGCCCTTGTCTCCTCTTTCACCTTTGAGTCTATTAACACCTCTAAGAGGAAGAAAAATGTCCAACTGTTCTCTCAAATTGGAACACACTAGATGAATACCTTGTACATGCAATATTATGCCATCCCCATGACCTCCTCAGAAACCAAATGTGTCAAATTCTGCTTGTTTTAAAAAATTCTGTCCTCTTCTAATTTTTTTAGCTAAATGTTGGCTCCCAAAGGACTTAATAAAGACTAAGGTATGAGGAGTTCCATACACTGGCAAACAGCAATGGGGACAGCAGCATTTGTTTTTAAGAAGTGTACAAGTTCCAGCCTTGTTCACAGTCTAGAGTTTTGCAATTACAGCAGAGTAAAAACGCAGTTTGCATTAGCAAAAAAAGTGTTCCAGTTGCAGCCGGTTTCCTGCACAGGATAAGCTACCCTAGCTAGAGGCAATCCTTACCACTACAACCATTTCCATTTTAGAGCCTGTCACAGTTATCATTCAGGTAGCTGTGTCACAGCTCTGCCTTGCTATCCAGTAAGTGGCTGGGATCATATGATGAGTGTGCAGCAAGTCCAAGGTAGGTAGAGGGAATCGAGGTGGCCAGGGAGGCGGGGTGATGCCCATGGAGCTAGCCTGCAAAACTAGAGGTAGCAGAGCCCAGATCTCCTGGGCATCAGTTTGGAGGCACAGCCGGGAAATGCTTGCTCTTGGAACCAGATGGAGGGCCTGTGATGCAGCAGCAGGATTGCAAAGACAAAGGACTGGGAAAAAAACAAGGAAGAAATCTCATTCCTCGACGCACGTAGCCAGAGCATGCATGGCACCCTGCTTGTGGGGGCACAGTGGCTCTGCATGGCTGGTCTGCGTGGGTGCGGTGCTTGGCACCCAGTGGTGCTCACGAGGAAGCCTGTGGTGCCTGGTGGCAGCTGAGCACGAGTGCTGCCCAAACCAGCACCATGCATGTCCCTGCTATACACAACTGCTCTGCCCAAGCTGCATATTTCTGCTTCATTTCCTAAGTTTCATCTTATGTCTGGCAGATAAGACAGCATCCATCAATCAAACTCAGCAAGGCTGTTATCTGCAAGAGCAATAAGTCTCTCTCCATACTCTCTCCTCCAACTGCCCCCTCAGCCAAACCAACCAAACCAAACCATCCTGGAGCTCTCAGGACAGGCCCATATGCCCAGCATCTGGAGAAGGCGTGCAGAGAGCACAGCCTGTGCCTTGCCAGAGCCACGATAACTGTTGGAGGTTTTCTTCTCCAGCACAGTCTGATCCAGATCCTCACGCAACCCATCAAAACAAGCAGACGGCAGCCACCTCTGGGTCCCTGCAGGGGCTCCCAGAAACCTCAGGACGACGTGACAAATGCTGTCTGGAGAAGCATCTCTTCTCACTTTTTCCATAGAAAGGATCTCCAAGTGATGCATATCCTGAGATGACAGATAACACTGACTATTGGAAATTCTCCTGAACATTACACTACTGGGATCTTAAAAATATTATCCATACTGTCTTGTATAATATACTTAACTGCATCCAAGAAAAAAGGAATACTTAGTGAATCTTGATACTAAAATCTGTCAGAAAAATCATTAGGAGCAGGAAATTATGACAATGAGAGATGATTTTACAAATGAAGGCCTGAAAAAGTATGCGATTTCATGTTATGCTGAAAAAGTAACTGCAAATTAAAAATAATATGCTCATAAACTTAAGTCACAGAAAAGAAAGGCTACATGAAGGTTAAATAATAATAGTATATAGGAGGAAAAATACATATGCACACCTCCTTTGGACAGGGCTAGCAAGGAGGAGTCACACCTATGGACAGGGCTAGCAAGAGGCTTAGACAAAGCAAGCAACTGCCTGCAAAATCACTAGCAGTGTTACCTATCCTTCTTTGCCTATGTTAGCATCCCAAAGACAGGGAGGCTGATGAGGGGCTGGAGGTGGAGGGGTGGCAACCCCCCCCAGCCAGTGGAACCACCTCGTAGCTCCCTGCCCACAGCAGTGACTTCAGAGAAGCTCCCCAGCAGGCTCCATCCCTCTGCTGGCTGTGTCCACCCTGCCTCCTCCCAGAGCTCCCCATCCAGGCCCCACTCCAGCTCCCATCCCTCACACTTTACATGGAAACATTCAATGCTGTCTGTGCAGCTGAGGAGTTTGAGCAATTAACCATTGCTGTTTCAGAAATAACATTTGTAGTGTCGGAAAGCCAAAATAAACCATACCTTCCAAACTGATTTACTGTCTTTAATTTTTTTCTGGAGGAAAAAGGCAAAGCTGTGCCAATAGCACATTACTCAGCGTTAAAACTGCTAGTCTGGTCACCACGAAACTTGCGCTCTTCCCATGGATTTGTTACTTTCTAACTTCGACCTTGGCAGCCTGTTTAATCTCTATATTTTAACAAACTCAGCTTTAAAAGAGAAATCGGACTATTCACAAAAAGGGCTCTGCGTTGTGGAGATGAAGGCGCGGATTAAGTTAGTAATTAAATAAAATTAATTTCTCACTTCAAAATGGATGGGGCACCGACTTAGACTGCCTTACACAAATGACTATAAATAAATACGTGCACTTAAAACTCGTAAGAGGCAGTTCAGACTTGAGCTGGAAAGAAAACGACAGTAAGAAGATCAACATAAAAGGGATGAGAAGAAGTTTGAAGGAAGGTTTGAAAAAGAAGTGTGATTGGCATGCAGAAGGTGGGCAGATTTTCCAGACAGAGAAAACAGCATGAGAAAGACTTCCAGCGCCAAAGGAAACAAGATAAACGGCCTACCAAGCAAAGAAAAGTAAAAATGGGAGCTATGTTTCCAGAAAGATTGATGTCACTGTTGCTCCCACAAAATATGTGCAAGTATTTTGCAACATCTGTTCTCAGAATGTCACATTTCAGCAAGAATGGGCATTGCCCACATGTATAAGAACCTAAGTGTGCGTATTTGTATTTTGCATGGGCTTGTCGTGTTGGTGCAACTAGAAGCTGATGTTTGAAAATTTGGCCCCGAATGGCTTCATTGGAAGCAGAATGCAGACAGATTTCTATGAATCTCAATGTGTTTTATTTTTATGGCACTGTCTTTGCTGAATCCAGCAGAAATACCATTACCATGATAAGCTCTGTCATGTCATGTGCCTTACCAACCCACATAAAAAGCAGGCAACCTTTATGCGATGTTGTAATGAATTCACACATTAGCTGACTAGTACCTACGGAGTTGAATATCAATATTTTAATCAAATGTGGTACAAGAACTACCACTCCTTGAGGCTGCCATTGCATCAAAAGGAAGTGTTCGATGGTCAGAAGGCTGGGACAAGAAAGCACATGGGAAAGAGAAAAGAAGCAGGGAAACAATGTGTTTGCACAAAGTGCTTGTGGTTCATTCACACCTATACAGAAGCTTGAATAGGATCAGAAAAAAAGGAACCGAACTGGGATTTTTTTGGGCAGAGCAAGGTATCCCTAATTTTATGAACACCTACCATGCTCTCTCTACAGGATTTCTGCCTCAGCTGGCTGGGAGGCACTGAGCATGAATCAAGATGGAGCAGCAAAGGTGACTGCTCCTCCTATTGCTTCTATCTTGCCTGTCGCAAAAGGGGGGTACTGAGACTGAAGGTTACAGTAGAAGAAAGGAGAGCAGAAAAATACTTGCCTGAGGAGCTACATCTTGCTGTGGAACCTGGGGAGTTTCTTTAGACCAAACTCCTCATAGGACTTCACTAGTGCAGAGCTGAGAGTACTACCTCTGAACCTGGCAGAACCATTTGCTGAGCAATAGCAGCCAAAATGGAAGTCAGTGGGCTGTATAAAATGCAGACATAGGACTAAGGTGATAAACTGGATATAGTCTGGAAAAAAAATAATATTAGGTGTCTAAACCTTGCATTCACTTTGACCTTGATCCTGCACCCTTCGCTCTTCCATCTTAAGGTTCTACTATGAAAATAAACCCATTAATATTTTTAAAGCATTCAGGATACTGTCACGCTGAATGACAGCAAAAAACCCTCAGAGGAAATTAATAACTCTGTCTTCAGTGTCTGAATAGGATGTTGGAATTAAGGGATCAGCTCCTCCCTCCCCTGCTAAAAAAATGATGAAGAAAAACTACTGAATAGCTGCTCAGTGAATGAGGACTGTCAATCCCATGGACTGGATGAGGCACTGTCCTGTGACGCCCATTTGTAACTGTGTCCTTAAAGTCTGTACCATAATGCATCTCCACAAGACAGCCAAGTCACACTGGCAGCTCCGGCTGTGGATTCAGTTTGGACTGGCACAGAGGGGTGTGAAAGTCCACGCACGCAGCACTGGATGACCAGCTATGAAAAAAAAAAAAAAAACATTCCCATCTCCAACATGGCAGGATTTAAATCTCTATGTTGACCTCCAATGTAAACTGTATCATCCTTACACAGCCTATGCAAGGCTGTATGCAAAACACCCACCACACAAAACACAGGGAGCTCTGCAAGGGACAAGATAAGGCAATGGGGATGGAAAGGGATGAGTGGCAACCCCACCTAGCCAGTGGGGAGCCCTCAGGAGGGAAAATCAAGGGCAGCAACCCCGAGGCACAAATGGGGAAGCTCAGTGGGGCATGGGGAAAGGGAGCTGACGCAAAGACAGACAAGGACCAGCTGTGTGGGCCAGTGCTGGAGGAAGGACACGGCAGAAGGAGTAGCCAACAGCGGCCATAGGGAACTTCACTTCATGGAAACAAGGTATACAATTAAATCATGCTTGAAAAAAACCTCTCTTAAGGGCCCAAAAGCTATGACAGGGAAGGAGAGCAAGACCCCTGTAGTAAAGATTTTTAAAATTACTCCCATTAATGTCAGAGACATAAAATTCTACCTGTTGATGCTAAAACTCTGAAAGAGAAGGCTATGAGCACTGAAATCCAGGTGAGAAGTAGCTAATATTCTGGTGGAGGATGTCACTGAACCAAATCTTTCCCTGGCATTCCTGGGATCCTTGAGCTCCTCTCCCAGGCAATAGATTTTTCCCCTGCCTTATCCTGAAGGCAATAATGCAGGGAGCCCTACCTTGCACTTGGGGGAGGATGCCCAGCTAGTGCTGTCCGCAAAAGAAGTCAAACATCAGAAATGGAAAACAAACCACCACAAGCTGAACCGAAAGAAGCCGCAACTCTGAGCCTAAAAGCAGAGAGCCATTCTTGTTTCAAGGGCTGGGTTTGTTCCCTATTGTGAGCATGGTAAATTCTTATATACAGATCTCCCTTTCAAAAATGCCAGCCCTTTCCTAGCCCTGCACTTTGAGGTGATTGTTGCTATTTGTGAATGACTTGGGAATTAATTAATGTACAGCCAACCGGCTTATAAATGGTTGGCATTGTGAACAGCCCCAGAATCACAGGGAGTGCAGTTTATGTGGTCAGAGCCACATTCAGTGCTGTATGTCGAGGGAGAAGATTTATTATCACAGTAGGTCCATTTTCCAAAAGTTTGCAAGGGGTGTTTCATAATGAAGGGGCACTTTTCACAGCACAGTCAGCAGCTATTTTTTTTTCTGGGGTGTATTATAAATCCTATCTGGAAAAAGAAGATGGGGGAGGGTTATTTAGCACAGAGGGCACGAAATCTCACATAGGAACAGCATAAATAACATATTTACTACTGAAAAAAAGAGAGAGAAAATAGAAACAGAAAAAAATACATTTTTAAAGAAAATTGAACAGAATACAGAGTAGTAAACTTATTTCTAATCTGATGTCAAGAGTTAAACTCCTACATCACATCTAATTAAATTAAATGAGTCTACCAAGATGGATTATAACCTATAAATATTTTTGGTCACTTGCCTCCCTCAGAACCTATCTTGGATCTAAAAATATCACAGAGTAATAACAAATAGCTCATAATATGGTTTAGGCACTTAATAACTAGAAGTGGAAGGGAGGAAGGAAAGGCATATGTACTTTCATATAAAAAGCCAGCTGGGTATTTTTAACTAAAACCCAACCCTGAATAGACCAAGATAAAATAGTTAGTGACAGGACCCACTAAAAACTTCCCCATCGATCTCCAAGAGAAGGACTGAGGTTGAGCCTCGGGCCGTATCCTTGTTGGCAGGCAAGGGGCTGGGCAGGGGCCAGCGTGGCCGTGGCCAGGCGCACGAGGCTGAACTGTGTTTGCTCCGGTGGAGAGGGACATCAGCAGGGTGAGCTGCACTTGTGTGAGAAGCTACTTGATCCCATTTGTACATGTGACAATGCTAACTAAAGGCCCAGTGGGTGCTGATGAAACACTCACGATAGTAGGCGTGGTAGGATGCTTTCTGTGCCCATCTGTAACACCGATGGCAACAAGGCTTAGGGCATACTCCCTGGTCTCTGTGCCCAGCATAACATCCTTCCTCCACCCTTTCCTGACTGTCTCTAATCCTCTCCAGATCGCTCCCTAATTTCTCTTGAGCTGTGCTGCCTGCAGTAATTTGACTCCATGTCCTGGGGGCCAGGGACAGCAAAAGGGGTCTCTGTAGCTCTGATCAGCCTTACCATCTCTGTTCTCCCACAAAGAGGCTGGTGGTGAGGGGGATGGAATTGCCATCACAAGCTCCACTCCCACCAGTCTTGCATCCTCCCTGCAACTGGAATGCTGTAAGGCTCCTGGACATCTGCCATGGGGTTTTACCCTGAAATTATAGTCTTGTAGTGATACATGAATCAAGCAGCTCTTGATAACTGCGTATACACAAAGGTATTTGTAAGGAGCATTCTGTGATCTGCCTGATAAATATTACACCAAGAAAAATATCTATATTTAATTCTTCCAGCTAAACTGCATGTGTGTTATGATCTTCCCCAGAAAGCTTCGCTATTGTTGTGCTTTCCTGAAAAGACAATAAGAAACTATGATGATAGCAATAAAATTTATGATGCTGCATGTTCTCTTGCCTTTTACAGCAAAATTCCTATAGCCATTTAGTAATCATCCCATATTCCTACATAGCAGGGAAGAAAATGAAAGGTAAAGTGAAAGAAGCCAAAGAAGTCCCATGAGGAAAACTTGAAAATTCATGCTTTTACCAAACCACAAGTGAGGAACCAGATAGCGTAATGTATATAAATGAGAGCAGCAGCTCTATTTCATGCTAGTTAGACCATCAGATGTAGAGACCATCATTGCCAAGAACTCCCATGCAGTCAGTTTTAAAAAGAAATCTCATATATGATGAAGTAATTTTCTGAAAAGATGTTTTTTGAATCACTTGTCTAGTGGGTTTCCATAGAAGCCATCCTGTTCTCAGAGCAGTTTAAGAGCCATGTTAAGATCCTGACACCACTCACAAGTGACAGAAAATTCAGAAACTGAAGATACTGCTCAGTTCTCTGGGTCACACCATGTGCTCATACTTGTTTACTTTCAAATATTATCTCTCTTTAAAGGAGAACTCTTACAAAAGCTTTCCACCGCTCTCTGATAATGATAAGAAAATAGAGGGGAAAAGGAATAAACACTGTAGAATTGAACAGCCTGGAGGCCTTATCTCCTTCTTCAGACACTTTAAATTTTGTGAAATTTTCCTCACATTTCTAAGGGGATTAAATGAAGCACTTAAAAAAAACCCCAAAACAAACCAACACAAAACAAGAAAGTCCTTGCCATGCTGTATTTGTTTTCTTTGAGCTTTGTGACCAACAATAAAACAGCACCTACCACGTTTACTCTTTTTACCAACAAAAACACAACCTTCCTGTGTCAGGAGCCTGAGCTACTAAGGGGTTTTTTCTGTCTCCTTGAGCCCTCTCCTCCACTGCCCCTGGGACAGGCCACCCAGTTGCTGGCCCATCTGCTGCCACTTGTGGGGTTTCTCCTCCCTACCCCTTGTGTCCCATTGCTGCTCACGGTGGCAGATCCTGCACCCTTTGAGACATCTGAGACGTGTGAAACTGCACAAACCAGGTCCTGTGAGGATAGGAAATCCTGAGCGTTTCCCTGGCTCTCCTGGAGACCTGTGTCAGCGTTTTACTGCACAGATGCACGGGGTGCAGCTTGCAAATGGTGTCACACCAGAAGCTATGGTGTCACAGGGAATTTAAACCAGTCGTTTCAATTCCAAATCTCATCCTAGTCTCTTGGTGACCCTTCCCCATTAGTGCAGAAGAGGAGGAAAGGGGGAGTGCAATGACAGCCTTCAAAAACTATCAGCTCCTCTGCTGCAAAGTTGCCTCACTCTAGAGGGAGGAGCAGAAAATTTAGCTTCTGTCTGCTGCTAAGGAGTAAGTTCAACCAGCTGTTCTCTTATTAAAACAAACAAACAAATAAACAAAAAAGAGAAAGGAAAAAAAAGGCAAGAAAGAGAGATTTAACTGGAGTATTATCAGATATCTGGAAGTATTAAGAGCCTGTTCAGATGTGCCCTTGCTAACAGGTGTCCCCAGCAGTGAAATGTAATTAATATGGAGAGGATTTCTGGGAACATGGGAATGCATAGATCAGCCAAATAATCCCACATCAAAATTAGTGGGTTGTTTATAGATAGCAGCATAAAAAAAATATGGTAAGAAACACAAACACTCAGGTAGCACTAGGTTTGCTGAAAGGTTTTATAACAAAATTATTAAGCTTTTCACACCATAGTGGCACTGACACTTCTGTAAAACCCTGGAAAGGTTCCAGCAAAGACAAAAATGCTCTGCACGACAACATTACATGCTAAAAAACACTCTTCTCCTGCCTTATCCCTGCTCCACGTCACCTTCCAGAGCATCCTGGTCTTTACCCTCTCTCATTTTCTTTGATGTAGTTCTCAAGAGAAGAACATCTGATACCAGTAATCTCAAAAGAGCAACAACAGTGGGAGGCCTATTAAATCTCATTTTCAGCTTGTTCTGAGAAATTGAGAGGAGGGAGAGGATGAACAAGAGAATCCCAAGCATGGCAGTTGCTGTAAATAAGAGAAAACAGAGGGCACATCAAAAAGAGAAGAGGTTGTTGAAGGATCAGTGGTCCCACACTAGAAATTATTAAAGGGGAAAGAGAGAGAGACACCCCAGCTGGTTTTCCACCAGCAGCAAATGCTTATGATGAAGAAAGCATGAAATAAAATACAGGGCAAAGTCTGCACTAATACAACATAAAAGTTGCAAGTGTGAATGCAAAGAGGCCTTTTGAGGGCCATCATCACACATCCTGTGCATTAACACCGAAGTTGGACTAAAGCAGGAGTTGGAAACCTGAGCCCTTTCAATTATATCCCGCTCTGGAGGCTCAGAGACACACCTCTACACCTGGGGCTTGGATGCCCTTAGTTCTGAACACCCACAGAAACTGCAAAGAAAACACATTTCTACTCTGGATTCAAACACGGGCAGATACAAGGGACTACTTTTGGTAAATTAGTTTTGTTGTACAACATTCTTGGGCAACTAACCTTGCTGGGCTGACTAGGTGCATGGGAGACAATGTATAGGTTATATAGGATTCCTATGGAATAGGAGAAGAGGGGAGGTGGAGAGGAGGGGGTAAGAAAGGAGGCTGAAGCAAATTAATCCCTTTATACTGCTGTATTGAATACACCTATTTACTAGATACTGGGAAACCAAGGCACCACTACAAATTCACTAAAGTCTGCTCATGAAGTAATGATTCAGAGAAAGTGTTTTGTAGATTAGAGAAGGCCACACAGGCTACTTCTGATCTTCAAAGTAAGTCTGGAGCTTGAATTACCCGTACATTTGTGGATGAATAATCCTGGGAGGATCCTGACTCTGTGCACAGTCTTGGCACAAGACCTAAAAAGCCTCACAACTGGGACCCCGTCAGCACTTCCTCTCCTCCTGGGGCTGTGGAGATAGCTGATGAGGCTCAACAACTTCTAGTAATTAAAGGAACAGTTGGAATAACATCACACTATCACCCAGAAACTTAGCATGCCTCTTTTTCTTCTGCCCTCATGCTCAGATGCCTTTCTTTTATTCCTCTCCTTTCCTACTCCTCCCCCCCCGCCCCCCCATATCTATCATGAAAATTTAATTTCCCTTTACTGGAGTTCACAGGCAGGAGGGGAAGTTAAAAATAAACAACTTACATGTATTCATTTGTACCAGGGAAAAAATCCAATAATTTCAGGCCTTAGTGCATCTAAAATTATGTAATCATGTCCACTAGTGGTGTGGAAACATTTTAGCTGGCAAAAAGGGTTGCAGAGCAGGCATGCCACTGGAAGCTTGAAATAGCAAGTGGCAGACACTCAAATAAAATAACCATAGTGAAATGTAGAAGATTAGAAAGGAAAAGGACACAAACCAGCTATGACTTGACCTTGGTTTCAGTTTACTCCAGATGAAATGACTAAGATACTTATAGCCCTAAGCCTCATCATTTAGTCAAGAATTGCCTCTGATGAAAGCAGTTAGAGGGAAACATTTTTACACACATTTGTCTGCTTTAATTTTCCTCCAGCTGCTGCCTTTCCAAATCTGATCTCCAGACAAACAGCTTTGAGACAGGTGATTTAATAGCCCAAGCTAAATTGAAGATATTCTGGCAGCCAGTACACAGAAATGATATCCAGCTACCTCAGGTGAGGAGACCACTCTGTGCTGGAGAGCTGGGAAAGGGCATGAGCTTTGGCTCAGGAGCCACCTTGGACACTCTACATTAGTCAGATACACCACAGGGACCCTGCTTTGCCTGCTGCTCACCACCCTCTTCAGCCCCACGCCCACCTCCCATATTTGGGACCTCTGGGAAGGGCTTCATTGCTTAGCTGCACCGTGGGATGCAGTGTTGCAATCTGTTACGTCCATCTCAGGTAGAGCTGCTGTAGAACAAGGCAGTCCTGCACCCCCTTCTCCCTATCCTCTCCACCCAGTCTGCTTCTCTCCCCCATGACCTTCTCCTCACCACAAGTCCCTCCAACCCTACTGGTGTCAAAGGAGACCAGAGCACAGAAAACTGATCCTGCAAGGACGCTAAAAATGAGTTGGCCCTAAGCAAAGGACACAGCAGGTGAGCTACACAGTGATGGGGCTGGGAGGGGTCAGAGTCCCCCTTAGATGAAGGCGTGTGCACCGTAAAATGGACCCCTTGACTTTCCACTGGAGATGTCCTCTGCTCACAATGCAGCTGTCATGGTTAGCGCAGAGGCTAGGGCAGAAACATGAACACTGTCCTTTCGTCTGGAAGCGGCTTAACCTTTTTTTTTTTTTTTTTTTTTTTTTGTATAAATAGGCACTGCAAGACAGCCAGAAAACAGGCAAATCCCTGATCTGAGAGCAAAGCCTACTCAGAATGAGAGTTGCCAGCCTGGTGGTTCCCACTCAAGTGAGCTGTTACATCCACACACCCTGCCTCGAACAACCACCCTCAGCACCCTCGGCAGAAGGCAAGGGTCAGACCCATCATTTTCATAAACACAAGCTCACATTTCCCTCTCCATTCCTCCTGCCCCTCTGTAGCATCCCCTACTCTCTAGCAAAATCGTCTCCACACCTCAAGGCATTTGGGTATAGCCACAGCCGTGCTTGCTGGCAAGCAAACTTTTCCCGTAGAAAGTCCCTTGGCCCTGGCAATGGTGCAAGCTGTGCTGTTTATCCCGTGCTTGTGTGGGAGCATGTTTGCATTCTTAAGAGCAGTGGTGCAAGTCACTTTCCCTGGGTATTACCATAAAAAGCTAGGTTCCCCCCAATTGCTTTTCTGTGCTTCACAAGATTGCCACTTTGGGTTTTGTGCTGGGGCAGCAGGGGTGAGATTAGCTTCCCAAAGAGAATTAAATCCATAAAAGAGGTGGAGGAGGGCCTGCTGGTTCTATTCAGGGGCAGTGGGAAGATACACTCTTCTGCAGATGGAGCTTCAGAGCACAACACCCCTAACCTTTATTACTATTCTTTCACTGCCAGGGAATTTAATTGATCAAAGCAACCCAATTCTTGGCACAAGTGCTTGAAGCTGCAAATCTGTTGAGACCTTGAGCTTACAGCCGGAACCCCCCTAAAGCTGCTAGCAGGTTTTGCACTCAGTTTCTACAGGGAGCATGTCCCAGCACCACTGTAAAGGGGTAGTGATAGAAAACGCTGAGAAAGAGGGAGGGGAAAGGGCTGATTAGACAAGCTCATAAGGATTTGATCTCAAGTGGGACTGCTTAGCTCAGAAAGTTTGGACAATTGGGATTATCTCAGCCCTGCAAGGCAGAAAGCCAGAGACGGCGATGAAGCGCTGCTGTTTCCTCGGAGCTATGAAACCTCAGCCTCACCTCCAGCCTGGCAGCATTGTTTTGTCACATTTGTTCTAGCACATGATCGGACAAGCCCCCATCTGGGATCCAAGGTCAGCACCACAAACATGGAGAGGATGGCCGCTTCTGCTCTTCGCCTGCTTTGAAGATGCCTCTCACAAAACCTAAGCAAGTAACTCAAACCCATGGGAAGAGGCACAAAACAAATAAATTGAGAAAAAAATTCTATCCCTGGCAGCACCAAAGACACAGGTCTGTACAGCGGGAGTGCCAGGCAGGAAGAAAGCTCCCAGGCAGTGCAGTCACTGCAAGGATTTGATGGGGAGCATTAGCCACCAAGCAGCGTTTGTTGCTGGTGTGGCAGAGGGCAGCAGCAGCCACCGGTGGTGACTCAGGTGCTGCCACCAACCCTCGGCCTGTTTCTGTTGGCCCCCAGTGCCCAGACATCCTGCCTGGGCTACTTTGATTACTGCTTGGCTGTTGGAAGTATCTATAAAAACCAACCAAATTACAGTTCCCCTTAAAACCCCAAGCTGGTTACTAAAACAGCCCGAGATCAAAAGCACGGACCTGGCACAGACTTAGAAGCAATTGGCAGGGGCAGGCTTTTAAAATTATCTACCTAAATATGGATTTCTGAGAGAGAAACCAGAAGTTGAAAGAGTATAAACTGTTGTCATAAATATTTGAGTGAGAAGCAGACTGGAACAAGAGTCTTTTGGTCTGTTGGCTGTAAAGATGCCTTTTACACTACCAAAACATCCTCTGTCACTCTCTTTCACCGCCCATTCACTGCTCCTGTGGCTCTTTCCAGCCTGACTTTATATAGAGCCGATGGCATCTGAAAGGAAAGCTGCCTGTGTTTTATGCTCTTCGTAATTTGCAAGAAAAACAAATGTAAATCACACCTCACATTTGCAGCACTGCAAAAGAAAATGTTAGATTTAAGGCTGTGATATGTACAACAGCAGAATCAAAAAGAGTGATTGGATACCAGACAAATTATTTTATATTTTAAGGTCTACTAGGGAAAAAGAAAGGTTTGAATATGAAATACCATTTTCCCTTGACTCACTTAGTATTGTTTTGCATTAAAAAGGAAAAAGCCGCATTGTATAAAGCATGCAGCGAGCTGTGTGAGCGGAGCGTGCATGTTAAAGCAAGCAGCGTACTGAGCATCGGCCCTTATTTATTAAAATTCTGATGCGAGGTGAAACTCAATTTAGTTGATGTCAGCAAGCCTCCTAACGAGGTCTCTTTTTATTTTTTTTAATTTTTTATTATGAAAGGGCAGCTTTGTGCCTCCTCTAATCAGCTTGACAAAGGACATATAAAAATGCAAAGAGACATAAATATTGCTGTAATTACCAATGAGAAACACCACGGACAAATGCAGGAAGTAGCTGCAGATCTATTTGCAAACGTAATGGCTGAATATTGTGGGTTACTTGTTTTGCTCTGGAAAGGAAGGGCATTTCATAAACAGTAAACCACTTTGATCAAAATCTAAAACCAACACTAAATTTGTAGCTTTTTCCCCAGACTCAGACATATTCAGAAAGTACCTCTGACTAAGCATGATCTATTTGCCTGTTCACTCACTAGTTCTGCAAACACTGATGTGTCCCAGTTCACAAGCTTTCTGCTAGGCCCACATGGGGACTTTCTCCTGATGTAGCAGATGAGTAAAACTCTTCTTCAGTTTTACTCATCTGCTGGCCCCCAGAGATGAGCTCAAGAGCTCAAACTGCCCAGAGCTCAGACCTCAAACTGCCAAGTCTACAAAGACCTTAGAGATGAGATGGCAGCAGCAACATCAAAGGTAGATACAAGGGAAGGTATTGCTACAAACCTGCGAGTTGTTATGCAAATTAAATGATGCAGTGTAAGGGTATGTTAATGCCTGCATTAAGCCTCTGAACGTGCCCAGTATGAACCCTTTCCAGAAGCCTAAGCAGATTCATTCTCAGCTGGAGGCTTGTATAATTAATAAAGACACCATGCCTTCTCTCCTGACCCAAGTGGCTAGGTACCAAACCATTTATAGCTTCATAGGTTAACACCAACATCCAAAAACGTATTGGCAACTTGTGCAGATCCTGGCACATTAGTGTGATGTGTTCCCAGCATGAAACACTACTTAATAAGCGGGTCACTGCATTCTGCATTAGCTTCAGTTTCTGAGTGGGCTCAACATATAGCCCCATGTAGAGTGTATTATGGCAACGACATCTCAAAGGGACAATAGCACGGATAGCTGCAGAGAAGTCCATTCAAAAAAGAAAAAGTAACCCTTTTCTCCCATTTTGAAAAGTGCACTGCCACTGTTCAGGCACCCTGGAAGATTATTCAACCTAGCACACTGAAGTAGTTCATGTGTTAGAGGGAAAGATGGTTGCTCCTTCATATAACAGAGCCCATATGGATTCAACCCAGTCCTCCCACTGCAACACCACTCCTCCTCACCAGCAACAGTCCCAGATTCACCCACACGAACAAGCAGCCCATCTCAAGCTAAGCTAGCTCATGGGACACTGCATCTGCACTGGAAGAGAGGGTTCGTAAGAGTAGAGAAGTGATTTATGATCCTACTGGCCCCTCTTCCAAATGGAAATTGCTGCTTGACAAGCAAAGCCACCTTTTGCATGGGTCTCCGTAGTTGAGTGCAGAGTCAGCCCAGTTTTTTATGACAATGATCCCATAGGAACCAAGCTGACTTTGCAGTGTGATGCATCAGAAAGCTCAAAGAATTAATTCCTCAGCTAATTCTGTGCAGAAACCACTGTGGAATGTGCACGATGCTTGCACTTGTGCAGTAACACATTGGCAAGTGGAGATGGTACCTAGCAGCACAGCCCAGTGTGATCAAGTTCCCTGGGCCAGATAAAGTCATAAAGTAAAGGAATGATCTATTGCATATGTAGTGCATTAGAGCTCTTCATTAACAGAGGGACTAATCAATTTATGGAACTCATGAATCAGTAAAGCTATTACTTATAATGATTATTGGCAAATTAACATATCACAGTGTACTGACCCCGATTCATCTCCCGTGTACGCCTACCCATCCACAGCCAGCCAAGGGCCCAGCACTGTTCGTGCCCTTCCACTCCACTCAGCTGGACTGGGTCCACTTAACACAGGGGATAAAACGCCACGGCAGAGTCAGCCTCCAAGGTTTCCACTTCGGTAACTGTGCACGTGCATTGTACAGACGACAGTATAGTAAAATAATGCTAAACGTAGGAAAGATCACAAGCCTTGGCCTCTAAGCATGAGTTCTAAATCCACTCAAGGGTTACATACAAGCAGACTCAGCAGCGAGGTCCAACTCAAAAGAAAGAAAGAGGTCCCCTGCCAAATTCTGATGCTGATCCAGTTGGCCACTTAATACTTGTTCCTATTTTGTAGGTAACATAATCCAGCACAATAATTTGGACCCCGCTTTAACCCAGCAAGGATCCTAGCGAGGAAGAAAATCTGTTTGCACAAAAACCTCAGGGCCAGGCTGCCTGTACCCGAGTAGTGTAATGGCCCTACAGGCTAAATCAACCCCAGTGGGACATATGCAAAAACCTCAATGCAGGATTAAAAAAAAAAAAAAAAAAAGGAAAGAAAGAAAAAAAAAAAGACATTATTCAACCTACACTCAGCCACAGAGCACAGTAGGCCACATGTATGAAATGATTCTTTATTAGCGATCCTGTGGCTTTAAACCAGAGGAGACACAGGCTTTGAAATCTTACAGACAGACGATCATTCCCTATTTAATTCTACCAGGCTTTTTTCACTGAAGCTTTTTACAGTCTAAACTGACATTCTTCTCTCTATTCATTACCGCATTCCTGGCCTAAAAATTGTATGACAAGGGAAAGGAAGTGGAAAATTAGGTTACAGTGCAAACAAACATACTGAAAACATTGCACATTTGAAAATAAATTAAGTTTAACTATACTTCCCCCAAAGGTTAACTTCATAGGTTTTATTATTAGAAAATATCAAAACACTGTTCATTTACTGCAGGGCTCTCCTGCCTGCTGCTTTGTTTCT
Organism: Empidonax traillii; assembly: GCF_003031625.1. NCBI lineage: Eukaryota > Metazoa > Chordata > Aves > Passeriformes > Tyrannidae > Empidonax > Empidonax traillii. The sequence goes on along the minus strand of NW_020955418.1, from coordinate 440,080 downwards.
GGGTCATGCAAGTGTCACGAAGGGTCAGCTCCACATTACTTACAAGCCATGGTTGCTTAACAAAGTAATCCACAACCTTTCCAACACTCATCCACTATTAAGCGCTCTCGCATAGGGTATCACGGACATCAACGAGGCACTCAGGTTCACCAAAACAAGGAAGCTCCTGCCAGCTGAATCACCGGCTCTCTGAACACACACATGAAGGGCAGGAGACTCCAGCCCGCCTTAAATCAACATTTCCTTGCCGAAATCAGAGGAGGGGTGCTGCTCTAGACCAGTGAAAAGCCCGTCCTTGACATCGGTCATACTGCTGTTTGCTGAACTAAGGTTTAATCAGAGGTTATCAGTGTTTCTGCTAATTCATAATACCTTATTTTGGTTGTCAAAGCAACTGCCTCACCAACAAAAAGAGCAGCCAGAACTTCAGGATATTAGTTCAGAGCTTTGTACATTCTTCTGATCTACAAAGATGAGTTTGGGACGCTAGCTATGCTGGGATGCACCCTCAACCTCTGTGCTGATGCCACAGCACCGTGCAGTTGTAGTCACTCTCTCCTTACCCTTCCCTAGTTTTCATGGGAAAAAGAGCCAGAGACATTTACGTGATTTAGCCAGGTCCCCACTTGGGAAGGTCAGGAGACGACAAACACTACAACCCACTGTGGCAAATCTCCATAGGTCATCTTAGAATCTTTGTGTCTCCACTTCCCACATGTTAAATTTGCACATGTATATTTGAGGTTGTGCGTGACTCGATGTGATGGGGGAAAAAGCCCAAGTTAACAGTCTGGTTTGAGGCAATGCATCAGACACGATGACATAATTGGGAAAAAAAAGCTCAGTATTTAGAGCTTCAGAGGGTCATAATGGTTCTCATCTTTGTGTGAGAGTTAATTGTCAGTCCCCTGTCCTGCTGCCATCACTCCACAGCTTCCTCTTGCTGAAAGCTGTCCTGTCTCTTGACTAGCACGACAAATATGCATGTGTTAATCATCACCATCTTAAATGGACTCTCCAGAGTAAAGGGCAGAAGCCCAGCTGCAATATTTACTTTTCTACAATGAAAGTCTCCCAGGGAAAAAAAAAGGAGGTGGGGATGGGAAAGGGACCCTTTCTTTCCTCTGAGCACTCAGTGTAATTACATTCCTAATGGTGAATTTATGATATCTTATCTTGTGCACAATGAACACTCTGTGTGAGTCACCAGATTTGATATGACACTAAAAAGAAAGAGTGGTTCACAGTTAAGCAAAGCTGGAGAACTGGATGGCCAAGTTTTTGTGCTGTCAAGCACCAACATTTCATCACCTTAAGGGCATTATTAAACTTGCCAACCCTTTTGGTCCTCTTATTGGTAAGACATTTCCTGGAGAACAGGAAAGGAGGAGGGGAAGAGGCACTAAAACATACTCTCTAAAGACTTGAAGACATTTGTCCATTTTATGACTCTTATTTGTTCTTGCTCTCTCTGTTCTTGCCATTGTGATTCTCCCCATTTAGATCTTGTTGACATCACTCCTTTGTTATCTTCCTAAATTAGCTGTAATGAAGTCCTTTGAGCTACATGTGCATGCCTTATTTTTTCAGTTTTTGCTTCTCTGAACTGTGCCTATTCACTTTCCCTCCCACTAGAGCCTCCCTTCTCCCAGTTCACAACATCCTTTCTAATCTGCTTTTCATTTGCTCCTTTTCACCTTTGGTTACCCAGTGGCCAATAGCCAGAGTGCTTTACAAAATAAATTACATTATAACCGACCCTCACTGAAGAGCGATAGGCACACACATGGATAAAGCTGAGCATCTAGAGTGGGAAACATCTGAAATTTCAGTGCCCCAAAATACAAAGACGGGAATCAAAAGGAGATAACATGAAAAAAACCCTGAAAGGGCACTTATAATTTCTGGCACGTGCAAACAAGCCTAAGGGACGTTCGTAGCCATAAAACTACTGGACTGCAGACCATGTAGCTCTAACTACAGCAGCCTGTCTGGTCACCTGATCATCACTTGACTATACTGGAAGCTGGTTTTATGTTGCATCTTTCATAATCGCAGCATTTCACAGCACTTTACAGAATAATGAGTTAGCACACTACAGTTATTATGTGCTTAGCAATAGTGCACAGACAACCTTGCACATCGAGAATCAATTTTATTGAAAAGCTGATGGGCAGGGCAAGCAGGTTATTCTCTGCCTTTTTGTTTTGAGAAGCACCATGGATCTTGAGCTTGCCTCTTGCAAGTCAATATAAAAAACTGGGCATGCATATATCTATTTTTTTTTTCCAAAGGAAAAAAGAAAAGGTGCATTTTTACTGATAGCTCGCTTGAAGCGGATTATAAGGACTCTATATCCCAAGAATTGCCTCCTATTCCCTATTAGGATGATAGGGATATTTTTATGATTAGCTACTATGTCAAATAACATGTTTTCATCATCCTGGATCTACTTGAGAATTTCCTCCAAAATAGACACAAAGGGGAATGGCTCAAGCAGAAGACAGAGATGGCACTGTCCCTGAACAGCAGGTCCTAGAGGCAACAGCAGTTCCCCACATAGTGTAAGATTTGTCTCACTCTATTAGCCACCTTGATGGATATTTACATATTTTTCTTGTATGCATGCATGAGTGTACACATGCATCCTACAGTTAATGGGACACCCTAAGAGCTTGTAACACTGGCCCCACCCATCACAGAACCAGTCCATGTTTAGTGTAGGAGCAGAGCACACTGCGCTCCAGGATCCCTTTGGGAAAGTGGGTTAGTGGTAAATCCTTCTCAGACTGTTTCTCTTTCTCTGCAAAGCGTCTGACATATCATCTTTGGGGATGGGCCCAAATTTTTCTTTTGGAATTGGTCTCAGCCTCACACATCTCCTCTGTCTGAGAAATTAGATGGGTTACCACAGACTACACCTTCCTGGCCACTGTCCTGTCCTGGCAAAGCTATACAGGACCCAAGCAGCTGAAACATTTGCTTCAGTTCAAAGTTAACTCACAGTCAGTAAATCAAAACAGAAACCACAACTTTCAGCATAGGGTCATAGTAGGACCCGGAGCCCTTTTTTTTTTTAACCAAAGTTCTTCAGTGTGTTTTTTCTTGCTTAAATGGAAGGAAAGGTCACCACTAGCAGCATGCTGCTTTTGAATTTTCTTTTTTTTTTTTTTTTTTTTCCCCCTGAATGCAGGCTGTATCCAGAATTTTTCTTATCACGCCATTCCACAGTAGCTTTGAAAGTCTCCTCGGTGTTTCCCAGAAGAGTCATAAACACCTTGCAAGACTCCAGCAATGTTTGTAACAGTGATTACTGGGAGGGGACCACAACTGCTAACATTAGATATCCTTTAATTTAGAAGCAATAGACACAAGAAAGGCGACATGGCCCAGCAAAAGGAAGTTGGAGGGACTTACTCCTGTGTCTGTCCCTCTTCCTCTTGTACTTTGTCTAGCTCATCCATTTAAATGTTATCCTCAGCAGAACAGCTGTCCTCTTGCTCCACAGAGAAGCGAGCACATGGGGGTCCTTCTAAAGAACGTGCCTTTAGCATGATAGTTATGCAGCCAGAATGATGGTCTGACAAATTTCCAGCTGCACTGATAGTCCACTTTTAAATGATGAATAATTCTTCCTGTCTATCTTTGATTACATGTAAGAAAGGTAACTCTCCAGCTTATATAGTTACAGTGAAACTTTAAAAATAAATACAGCAAAGAAAGATGTTGTGACAAGTTACCTGCAAACCTGGAAGATAATAGCTCTCTAAGGTCAAACTACTGCATTTACCCAAAAGAAGCATTAACTCTTACATCTGATAAGAATATCAATGTCACTACTCAATATGTGACACATTCTCTTTGCAGAAATACAAAGACAATCCGTTTAGCCATTAGTGCAGGGTGTCACATCAATTACTGGGATAGATGCATCAGGGAAACTCAATTGCTCTCATAGATTTTTCCCAGAGTTAAAGCTGCATTTGCCTCAACTCCAAAGGAAAGCAGAGCATCCCTTGGTCATTATTTAAAATCTCCACTGCTGCACAAATTAGAAATCCCAGTCAACTTTCACAACTCCACGTTTGCAAAATCCCTCAGCAGTGCCAAATATGTCCTTAAAGGAGCTGCAAACCCTGATGAGATAGTTCCCAGTTCTCATATTGTACTACCCTCAGCAAGAGGTGAACACGGAAAACAGTAAATGGGTTTGGAGGGGCACTGAAGCTGCACAAGATGTTTCAAATGCTGTTAGCCCAACTTCATGCATTTGGGAGTCACTGAAACTCCCCCAAGGGCCAAGGCCTTTGACAAAACCTGCAGTCCCTTACTGCCTCTCATGCAGCATCCTGGATCCATTTAAACACATTAATTGTTAGCCTCTGGAATCACAGATGACAGAATAACACAGGCAAGGCTAACACTGCTTTTCCAGGACTGGCAGGTGTCAGAAACACTCGAAATCTGGTGAGAAACTTCCATCTCATGACATTTCTTCAAACCTGGGAGCTCTACATTACTTGTTCAACTTCTTCAAGCACAGCTCTGCTTTCAGGTCCTGACCTTGGAAAAAGGTACCACAAAGGCAAATATGAGATGTAGTGTTTGAGAAGCAGCCAAAATTCTTCAGAGTATGGAAATACCTTGCTCACTCTGTGTTTGCAGCTTGTGCTTGTGTTTTATTCTATTTAATACAGTTCACTAAATAGAGGGGGTTCACATTTTACAAAAATATTACAACAAGACAAAAGACAAGCTGGACCTTGTTGATCTTTTCCATCCTATGCCCTTATAGGAGGACTGTTCCCTGGAGAGTTTATTCATATTTCAAAGGACAAGTTGTGATTCCTGAGCTGATTTCAGTCTGTAGCATTTCTGTCCCTGGCGTGTTGGCATGGTTAACAAAAACACAGCCAGCAGTAAGGCAGCTCAGTTGCTAACACTTCACCGTTTGTATGCGAACTATGCACATGCACATTAGTCACACTGCTACACTGTAACCCAGACGCCTGCATGGTTTACTAACACCAGGCACATTCCTTTAAATTTTGGACATTAGTAAAGTAATCCAAAAGATGCAGTTTCAGCTCACTTGTGAGCTCCTCCGCTTGAAGAGCAGCTCCTTCTAGATTCCCTACCCCACACACCCCCAGCCTTCTTTCTGAGGATAAGGAGGGGTGGAAACCACATGAGAGAAACTGGAATGATATCGTGCCTCTCATCCCACAGTCCAGTGACTCAAGCAATCTCCCAGGAGGCAGGAAACCCACCTCCAGTTCCCTCCTCTGCCTCAGAGCCTGAACCACCTTAGATGATCCCATCCCAGAGTACCCAGTAAGCTGGTGGGTATTCAAGAATTCAGATTTGGTGTGAACCACCCAAATTAGTCCTCCTGCTTTATCAGGGTGGGAGGAACAGGGAACCACCAAACAAGGTTCTGCAGAGCCCCATTACTTGTATCTTACCTCGTCAAACACATTTTCTTAACTCTAAACTTAATTTTACCACCTTGTTTATCAATTATTGAGTTCCTAATCAAGCGCCAGCAAACAAGGCATTAAATAAACTGAGAAGTAGTACCAAGGCATTTGATAAACTAGGAATAACACATCAAAGGCTACAGTCTCATGGTAATACAAGTTCTAGTTAAAGGTCTCCCCATGCATATACGCCTTGATCTGTTAAGGTTATTAAAACGGAAAGTACAGCTGTATTTTTATTAAAATAATTAGCTCCTTCAGTCTGTTTTGAGTCATGTTCCTCATTTCGGATTCAATTTAAGCTCCATCCTATCCAAAGCAGCATATGATTGCAAATTATCTCTATCACAAATGAAAGTTACAGTGGTATTTAAAAACTAATTATTAACTCAATATTGTAATGGCTTGAGCCTCTAAGGCGCAGAGTTCTTGAAGGCCGTTGTAATTCACGGGCATCAAGGTGGCACACAGCCTCCCTGCAGAAAGCTGAGCCACAACCCTGCCTCCCATTGCACAACTGTCCCTAGAAAGCCCCTGTTTGAAAGCATTTGACACTTCCTATAGACAGCAGGCACCCACCATTCAGCACAAGTTTGTGAACTTCTCTGCAGCAGGGTTAGTTTAAGTAATAATAATATTTATATTCTAAGGAATACTGTTTAAATACACCTCCCACACAATGAGATTTACTGTTTTCAGAAGGAAGATGTCTGCACACCAGAAAAAAAGTGAAGAGCATAGATCAGGGCACGGAGTTTGAAGTCAAAACTCCATTTTTATGGTTTTACTGAGGCTGTAGAAGGGAATATTTGATTTTTTTTTTTATTTTTTTTTAGCCACCTACAGTTGCTAAGCATCTTTCACACGGAAGTCGGGAGAAATACTGAAATTCCAAGTGAACTCTGCAAGTCTGCCACAAGCGCTCACCACTGCTGGGCCTAGACTAAAGGTCTAAAACACTGCACACTGAAAGTTAGCCCATCTGTAATATTAACTCTGCCTGACAGAAAGGGATCAAATATAAGTTACTCCCCCCTGGAGTGCCTGATAAGCGGTGCCACATGAGTGAGGTGCTACCCCGGGCAGGGCTAGCAGGGCCCGGGGCATCAACACTTGGAGAGAGCCCCTGGGCTTCTCTGGCTCCACCATCCCACCTTTGGGGCAGACGTGCCCTATTCCCTCAGGTCAGTATGGAAGCATTGGCCTTGCACATTAGTCCTTCAGGTAAGAGGGAAGAACGCAGTTTGTGAGCTTTTCATGCAGAAGAGCTTGCAGTGCTGGTCTGCGCTGGGCAGAGTTACCTTCCCACTCCAGACCCTATCCTACCTGTAAGGGGAAATGCTATTTCTCATCAGTAGCGCTGTGCTTTGCCTTGGGCAAGCTGCCTCCCAGCCTACATGGTTGGGGCTTCATGCTGGGAGGATGAAAAAGAGCACTTCAGAAGTCCTACTATACCCACTTTCTGAATACGGGGCAAGTCATTAATTATTTTACGATAATAAGGCCTGAGAGTCAAAGATGACCAAGAAGGCTGCTGAAATTAGAGGGTTTTATCACAGGAGTGAAATGGAGGGGTATTTAGGACATAATTGCAGTTAGATGTTCTTTGCTGCTCTTCCCCTTGATGAAGGTTTTTCCTGGCTTGAAGGCCGCTGACTTTCCCTCATTCCTTGCAGGAATATGTGGCCATCACTCTCATGTCTGTAATAAAACCCTGCACCTAGGGCCTTAAACAAAAACAAACCCTTCAACCTGGGAGCACAGCAAGTAATCAGTGCTGTTTGAGCACTTTCCACAATTGGCAATTTTTGCACATTATCAATTTTGCTCTCTGAGTCCAGGAGTAAGTCATATCTTGCCCTGGATAAGATATGGAGAAATGTAAGGTGATTATAGAAATTGTTAAAACACAAAAAGTGACAGGTAATGGCATCAACATGAAGAAACAAATTTCCTGCAGACAGGACTTAACTAAACAAAGGAAAATAGGATTTGCAGTAAATGTATGCAATGAAAGAGACAAATACACAAGAAATGTTTATGTAGTCTTACAAAATCAGACCTGGACTTCCAGAATTTATTGAGACACTGTTTATATATGCATACTCATCTAAATTCACCTCAAAAATGCTCTATACTGTAAGCAGCCTGCCAAGAATTAATAAAAAGAATATATATATTTCTCTCTATTTACTCTTTTCTGCCAATATTTCACATAAACAGACCAGGGGAAAGTGGGGGGGAACACACAAATGCACAAATAAAATGCTTAAATACTGTGCAATCCTTTAAATTTTTGGCTTCAAGATTTTTTGTAGCTGCCAAAAAAAAAAAAAAAAAGAAAGAAAAAGGCAAAATGTTTTCACTCAAGCAATAAACCAGCACTTACACCGTATTTAAACTTCAGTGACAGACTGCCAGTAATGCTCTGTGCTAACACCAAAGGATAGAAGACATACATAGATCTAAAACCCAACTTGTTAGTGTTTTCTCTTAACTGCTTATTTCTCACCAACAGAGGTTATATTGTTCCTTCACATGCTAACTGTACTCAACTTTTACATCTTCCTGCACCCATGAAAATGTGCACTAGCATTCCACCTCTTCCCTGTTAGTTATCCCAAGTGAGCTTGCACTGGAACTGATTTATTCCAGCCCTTTTTATGCCATTTCCCTGCAGACAGGCTGCATGCAGCCGTGCCAAGAGCTCCCATTTTTCTTTGCACAACAGGTCATCAAAACAGCTTCTCAGCTTGTCAGCAGGCACCACGCATGTATCACATGCAATGGACTGGACTTGTCACATAAGGAAAAATGCTGAAAAGATTGGTTTTCCTTCTAGAATGCAGCCCTGTCATATAAAACTATTGCTGTGATTATCTCAGAGGCCTGGGACCATGACACATGGGTTCTCCTCTGTATTTTACCACTTGGATCTTCCTGTCGTTATTCTTTCCATATCTCAACAAATGTAAATCCTCAGGAATGAAAGATACTTAGGGACTTGTCCCTCCTGAGTTCATGAATGTTTCAAAAATAAAAGACAACCCTGGTGAACAACTTCATCAGAAAAAAAAAAACCACGCTCTCCTTTTGAAGGTTTATGCATAGAACATGTTACCAGAAGTATGTTGAGGTAGGCAGGAAACATCGCTTCTGTGATGAGAGACTTCAAAACAGAGAAATATATTCTATTTTTTGAAGTTCTGCTTTGTGTGTGTGTGTGTGAATCTTTCTCCCCACTTTCCCACTAAGCTGCTGCAGTTCAGAGCTGTCAGCTTTGTTTCATTCATAGGTCCTGGCCCAGCTCTAGAGAACGGAGCTCTTTCTGGTAATGCTGGATACTTTTTTAGGAGACATTTAAGAGCTCCATCAGGAACACAGTGGTCTGAAAGCTTGCCAAAAATATGACTGACTTTATAAGCTCTATTAGTGGTCAGCCTCACTAGCAGAATTTGCAAGCATTGCCAAACTGCTCTGGCTGCAGTTAGGCATGCTGTGCTGGCTGCAGCTGATGCAGGCCAAGAAGTGAATCCCCCCCCCCCCCACACCAGCTCTCCCCTAGCTTGTCAACACCTTCCTGTCAAAATTTACCCTGCCTCATATCGGACAGAGCAGCTTCACATGCAATCACCCTCTTGGACAGCTGTGTTCATACAAGCCAGGTTGAAAAATACCATGATCAGAAATGCTTCAGCTAACTGAGGTCACATGGCCAGGAGTGGCACAAGGGTAGCTGCGAGGCAGACAGGTTGTTGAGGCTGGGGGACCAGGTTAAAGTTTGGGAGCAGCAAGGAGCTCAGTGGTGGATCCCATTTCAGGAAGACCTGAAAGGAGGGGGCTCTACCATTGGGAGGTTTCCAGCAGCTCCATCCAACCGAACAAGTCTTTGACCACTGCAAAGGCCCTCGCTCTGCTGTTTCCAGCTCGATGGCCAAAAATACACAGTCAAAAAGCTTCACCCACCAAGACAAATCCTCTAGTTATCTCCAGGCAATTTCGGACACCAGAAAACTTGTGTAAGTTTCTATTAATAGTAGCAACAGTTTATCTAAAAGGAATGAAAGCTAATACTAAACTTGGTGCGTGGGTCAGTCTGTAGACAAAACTTTGCCTGCTTTGTGGTAATGGTTCTAGCATAAACACAAGATATTTAAAGAACAAACCTTAACTAACTGTGCATTTGGGTGGGATTCTTTTCCCTCTCACCTCCAAACATGTAGAGTTTCTCCAGAAATGTTCAATCCTGCTGTTTCCCAAGAAATGTATTTTGGGGGCAGGAGGAGAAAAGAGGAGAGGCTACATCTTAACACATCAGCATAGCCTTGGGCAGCACATACGCCCTGGGGCACACAATGCAGTCCCCACATCTGTGTTGCAACTATAGGGGGGCTAGAGTGACTGAAGCTGTCTAAAAGCCCCCAAGGATATGTATCTACCTCCAGGTGATCCTTTCCATCCCCTTCTGCCTGTACGGATACTTCTACAGAATTGGCTCTCAGTCTTTCTTGTGACGCTGTTTTAATGAAAAAACACGCAAAGCAGACAGATGATTCATTAGAAAACCTCCCCAACAATAACAAATGCCCAACAGACATTGCGTGGACTGGTCATATTTCAACTATTAGATCTTTAAAAAAATAATAATTTAAAAAACCAAACCAAAACACAACAAAAAAACTGAAAAAACCAAACAAAACCAAAACACAAACAAAAACCAACCAACAACCAAAAAAAAAAAAGACATAAAAACCAAAACTGAAACCAAAAATACATATGCTAGAGAGCTGAGAGGCAAGTAGCCCCCAAAAGCACCTTTAGAATCTCCTCTCACAACCTATCACAAGACTACTGCGGGCTTGCTATATTTAAACTAGTGCTTGGACTCATCTTCCTTTTTCTCACCACTGAAAAACTGAAACAGAATAAAAATCCAGCAATATCTTGTCACTGTGCCTCCCCAGAAGAGAGGCCGACTCCTGCCATCGTTGGAAAAACCCAAGGATATTACACAGCTAGTGAAGGTGACTGCTTCATGGAGACACTCTTCCCTTGAAAGACCCCCATGGGACACCACCTGGCAGTGAGGCGTAACCTGTTTCCACAGCACCTGATCCCATAGTAGAGCAGCAACAGGAGGTACTACTGGGACTGATGGCCCAGAAAGACACAGCATCCTACCAGCCATCTCACTCCATCTTCCACCTCCAGGATCAGCAGCCTCCCCTGATGGCCTTCCCTCCTACAGAACAGCTCAGTTTGGATTGGACCACCTTTCCCCAGCAGGGAATCCGTGACCCATTAGCCCTCCCACCTCTTCACCACCTGAACAAGGACAACACCTTTCTGGCACACAGGAGAAAGGAGGGAGGCCTGTGATTTAAGGAGGTGAAACCACAGCTGTACTGACCCTTGTGGTACCAAAAATCTCACAGATTTGTGGTTCTGGTGCCAGTGATGGTACGACATGTATCAGCACATCCAGTTGCACCAAAGATGCACTCAGAAGCCAAACCTCTGTGAGCTATGAACTGCTGTTCTCATCTCAAGATGATTCACTCAGACGCTAAAACTTTAAATGTCACTATTGTTAACACACAGCTCAGCAAAACATGCAAGAAAGACTGGGAAGGGATGGATTAGGAAAGTCTGCGTGATTAGCATGAGTCACAGCTCATTTTGGCACCACCAGAGAACAGGCCACGCACCCACCACTTCTTCATTGCCTTCAAGAATCTGAACCCCAACGCAAGTCATCTGAGCCCATCCACAAAGGGCCTGGGCTTCAAAGCAAAGCCAAACCAAAGGAGCCAAGCAGAGCTCATGGGTCTATTCCAAGCCCACAGAAGGGGCGCTCAAAGGGCTTGAAAACATTTGCCAAAGACAGTTTATCGTAAGAGAAACGTGATTTTCCAGCCGTAGCCATCTTCATGGAGATTTAAGGAGCTCTCGTTCGCAGAGCCTACACTACCAAATGCTGGATTTCTGCTCCCCTCCAAGTCAGATACTTGTAACAGCCCTGTCTTTGCTGACTTCTAACTGGACCTCTCCCAGCACAGATACCAAAGTGTATGTCCAACTCTGGTCTTCCCTGAACCAAATTTGCATCTTCCATCAGAAAAGAAGGTACGGGCTCAATACCCACACTGCTGGATGGAAGCTGAGTTTGCTAAGCTGAGAGTGTGCCAAGCATGCATGGTTTTGCTGGGGAGAAGACAACACAATGCCTGTTGCTTTTTGTTGAGTGTGGGTGAAAAAGCAGAGTGGAATCTCTATCAAATACAATAGAAACTGAAATTTTTCGGCAGTGAACAAGGACATTATTGCTGTAGGCCAGAGACCAAAAAATTCATACCAGGCAATGGATGTAGGGTAGAGCAAAGTGCATGGTTTGGAGAATATGGGCAGAAGAGAACAATTTATGTTAACTGCAGGGTATGCCACAGAGATGGGAGCACATGGGCAGGAAAAGTCCTTCATTCTTTTCCAATTCTAAGACAGCTGCAACAACAATACAATTTTGCTTAACACTACAGCCATGTTACCAAAGGGACTTGGAACTTGGAAAGCTTAGAAAGAACACAGCAGTGACATTCTCACATTTTGAAAGAGTCTTACCATGAGCATAGGAGACTGTCAATAAATATACTGGATATAGGTATCACTTTTCTGATGTAAGATGCAAATTTGGTTCAGGGAAGACCGGAATTGGACATACACTTTGGTATCTGTGCTGGGAGAGGTCCAGTTAGAAGTCAGCTCAGCAAGACTAAGAAAACAGGACAGGAGACAAATAAATGCATTTACATCTGATTTTAGATCTAAGTTACCATGTTCCAAGGTGGAGAGAAAATTTTACAATATCTTTACCATCTCCTCATTCAGAAAATGTCACAGCACTGTTGTTGGAATTGCAGTGCTTATGATGGTGTTGTATTTAAAGATAGTATTTTCACAAGTCCAGAGGCAAATCAGTTTGACATCATTCCTGGTACTTCTTTATCATTTGATTTGGTTGCCTTTTATTCCAACTCCAGCTTCATAGTTAGAAGGGCTAATCTACTCCTCCTGCCCTGCAAGGGTGTACAGCATTCCTGGAGTGCTACACAATGGTAGGACTGAGCCTGCAGGTCCATGGAGACCTGAATCAGTCTAAGCCAGGCTTGTGGCACGCCAGCCCTCCTCCTGCTTCTGCATTCCCCCTCTCTCCTTCACCAGTGCTGCGAGTTAACCACTTACGTGGCAAGCTGGCTTCCCACCAGCAGCAGCAAACTCTGCTCCCTGAAGCAGCTCATTCTGCAATTACAGGAAAAACAGTGTGGGTGTTAAGCTAGAAGTTAGCTGGTCAATACTTCAGTTGTTATTCCAGAAGGAGGTGGTACTGGAGTGGAGTCAACAGGTCTCTGAGGTCACCCTTTATATAACTGCAAAAAGATACTTCCTAATGAAAAATAAATGTTGTTTAAGAAATAAATAAATAAATAAATAAATAAAAGCATCCACTCATTTTCCCCCAAAGCCTTTCCTTGTCACTGAAGCATGATGTTCAGTATTGCCCTTTGCTTTTTGGTATGCTGGGAAGAAAAAAAAAATGGACCAAGAACATTTCAAACTTGTTTCCTGCACAAAATCATGTAAGCACTGTTGATATCTATTGCAGATGTGCAAGTTATGTTTGGATACAGATTCCAGTGTCTCACAGCTTTCAGCCATACACACACTGACAGAGTCAAAATAGCTTACTTTAGTTTCCCACAGCACAAATGTCATTCACCCTAGCACAGATGATCATTTTCCCCAATTCCCAAGCATCAGCAATACTCTTACAGAGCTGAAGAATCCTTGTGACAAGAACTTGGGGAGAGAGGATTTCCCAAAATCCCACATGAATTTTGGTGGCTGCTCAGTCTCTGTGTGTACCTGTCATCAGTTTCTTTTTCTCTTTAGGGCAGCACAAACCATCAGCGTGCCAGAAAGTTGTTGCTATAGCTCTCTGCCAAGGGCTGACTTGTTTTCTGCTATGTAGAGCATCAACATGAGCAGCCCTTGAGCAGGTGCAGACCAGTGTCTCTTTTAAAGAAGATACCATCATCCCCCAACATCTCTAAAGTAAATGCACACAATAAGGAGCTACTATGCATTGGTAGGGGGTGGGGAAAGGCAGGAGGACATTTATTCCATGTTGTTAAGTCCTATAAAGGCAACTGGTTAGGTTTATCAGCAATGGATGGATTTGGGGTAAGGATCATCAGGACAGAAGGATTTAGAGAGTCCCTTATTTTCAGTGTCCTTCCCCCTTTTTTTTTGGTGCCCCCTTTTTTTTTTTCCCACAAGTAAATTAAAATTGTTGCTGCAGTATTGCTGACCTCTTTCACACAGGGCATCAAATCTCCAAAGAGTCCCTTAAAGCCCAGTCCTTTCCCAGTGCTGTATCCTATTAGTGCACTGACCCTTTGTGCATCCAGCAGAGCTGCTAACCAAAAATGCCTTTGGAATCTGAAAGCTGCAGCACAAAGGCAGCCCTGAGGTTTGAATAGGGCAGAGTGGAGGGTTTATTCCTCCTTGGAGTGAGCTCTTCATGGCATGGGAGTTACAGCAGAGCAGGTGAGGGGAGAGTTTGGGCTCTTCCTTACTGAAAAGGAAAAAAATCTGGAGTATATACCAAGGATTTCCCCAAACAGAGCTCTTACTAGCTGACTTTAGTTGTACAAGCAACGTCAGATGTAGCCAATTTCCCAAGTCTGGGTCACCATGGGAGAAAAACATCTGTGGAAACAAAATGGGGTTTGAATCTGGATCAGAAGAACAGAACAACATCCCATTCAGAACGCAATAAAGGGAGCACTTGAAAAACAAAGCGTCTTTCAGGTATTAGAGCTATGAAAACTTTTTTTAAACATTCCTTGAACTTAAAATACAGGAACAGAGTGCCTAGCAGCTCTGTCAAGCTAATTTTAAATAAGTTGGTGTGAGTTCATTTAGAAAGCAGTTTATTCCTCTGTGTCTCCAAAAGTTTTGAAAAGGAGTGGGAGTTATCTACATGCAGAGAGCAAATAGATGTCCTAGATTATCTGGGACAACGTCAAAAGACAGTGATTGTTCTCATGAGGACAGCCAACCTCCAGGAAGAAAAGTCCAAGATGAAATGGCATCTCAGAGTAATGCCTTTGCTCTCACACCCCATGTCAAGTCAAATGCCCTGAGATGACTTATTTCCAGTATCACAGTGGAAGACTGACAAGGCAGAGACACTGAGCATACTCCCACATCTTCAGTGCTTGTTTTACTTTCCCTTCACCCACTCTACCAACGAACTCTCTGTGCTAGATTTTTTTTTCTCAGTAAGAAATTTGGGATAGATTACCATCCTGTCACAAACAAAGGATCACATGAACAGAACTGTGTTTAGCATTTCACTTGAAAGTTTCTGTATCCGTAGTTTTGTTTTGATTATGTTTCCCCTTCGATCCCCACCAAACACACTTTTGTTCACAGGTCATTTAAGACTTCTACTTTCTCTTATCCTTCAATTAAGGTACTTAAGATGGGAAATAAAAACATAACGATTGGATGACTACACATATTACAATACATTCATGGTCTGCCTTTATTACCTTCCTTCAACAGGTAAGTTAGGAAGCCCTGCCAAGTCTTCAGCCAAGTTAACAGGAGGCTTACAATGGTACATCTGTCACTATTACTGGAGTCAAAATAGAAGCCTGTTTTTCTTCCTTTCTCCACCCCAACACTTATTTTTGTATTTAACTAACCTACCCAGCTGACTGGCTGTGCCTGCCTCAGAAAACAGGGATTTTGGTGTCTGGTCCTTTCCCTTGGTGCAGCCCAGAGAAATCCTGGCTCACCAAATCCCTGAATCACCTTGGCTGCAAGGGGAGCATAGGATAAGTCCCATGAAGCTAATAATGAAAACACAGAACTCAGAGCACTTTGGGTACAGAGGTCTTTTTCTGAAAAAAATTTTTCTGAAATTTTTCTGAATTTTCTGAAAAATATTTTTACAGTACTGCAAAAAAGGTATTATTCTCTAATATTTAATCAACTTTGGTAACGTTGTCTCATCATCAAAATAAAAATGAAACATGGAACGTTTGTGGATATTTGCAGCTATTATTTGCTCCCATAGGTGCAGAGAAAATGAAACAAAAATACATACTGTGGCCCCCACATGATCTAAAAAATGTATGTCTTATCAGGAAGTAAACGGCTTTAAGTGGAGACAGAGAAGGTATTGATAAAATAAGAATATTGAAGGTAATATAGTGGAAATAACTGATGGTTTCTCTCCCTTCCAAATATTTCTACTATCAGCAGAGAGGTTAAACTTACGAACAGTTAGAAGGAGAGTTATTTATGCCACTACTATCACAAGCTTAATATCTGCACTGATCAACTCATAAAAATCTTTCCTTACTGCTTACTGGTTTCTCTTAGCAGCAGACCTTCTGCCCTTACAGGAAAGGTCTGTCTTTTCCACAGACCTGTGCTCATGTAAACCTTCTCTTACAAAGAAGGGCTCTGCCCCCTCAACTGTTCTGGAGTGTTTCAGTCCTCAAAAAGAAAGGGTTTGGACAGAAAAAGGAAGTGACATGTTTTCAATCTCCCTTTTTTTTTTTTTTTTTTTTCACTTTTACTGCCTACATTAGTCAGCTGTGCCCATGCAGCATATTAACATTCATATAATTAATAAAATAGTCTGCTAACATCCTTGGAGGCAGGAAAATAAACCTGAAGCGTTGATTTCAAGGTTCAGCTGGAACGGGCAACCAACATCGACTGCACAAAACGAAAAGTGAAAGCCGAGGCCTTTGGCAACGTGCACACAGCAGTGTTGCAGGGGAGGGATCCCACCTCCTTACATTTGTTACCCCAGAACCATAGGACATCAGCATCTCCCCTGCTCTGGACTCACAGCGCTACTGCAACAAAATCAGTACCATTTCCAAAGCTGATCTTGCCTACAACCACCAATGTTGTTCCACCCCTCCCTTCCAGCTTCCCCACTGCAAGCATGACTTCAGCCAACAGTACAACTTCCCAGCCATGCTGAGGTACCTAAAGAGCCGTGATCACATTCAACTCAGAGCATAAAGTTAGGAACTACAGCTAACAAAATCGAGGTGTTTTGCTCAGGGCTAATATGAGTAGAATATAGCTCTCAGGAATAATTTTTCCTCCGTTTGGTCTTCTTATTAGGCACTTAAAAAATTGATGACCTGAGCAAAGTAGAAAGCAAACCCACCTCAAACTCACCTGCACCCTCTATCTAGCAACTGTTCTACCACAGCTCACCGTGTGTGCAGTTTGGTATTTCCTTCCTTGCTAGAAAACAGATGTATACATTTTTGTTATCTCAAGGTAACACACTTGTGTTACCCTGATCTGAACACACAAAGCAGAATGGTAAACTGAGGCCTTCAGCAACATCCACCTTTGCTCAGAGCAGAGGGCTCCCACCTGATTGCATTTGTTACTCTAGAACCCCAGGACTCATTTTGCTTCCTTTTCAGTGCAGCCAGTTCATTTAGGTCAGCTGCAGACAGGCAGCACTGACCTTGGTGTAAAACTAGAGAGCTTTGTTGTCCCTGTGCCACAGGACAGGCCATATGCACCGTTACCTTGGGGTTAAGAAGGAAAAAAAAAAGATACATCCTGTGTGTCTTGATTAAGAGCAAAGAGCCTGCCTTGGAGCAGCTTCTCCTTACTAGGCTATAGAAAAATAGAGGAGGGGGAAAAAGCACAGAGAGGAGCCCTCGTAAGGCTGACAGAGGAGCACCTCGGTGATCAATGCAACTGTAAAGGATGAGGTAGTTTTCATCACTTTATCGCAGAGCTGGCTGCTGCAATCAGCGGTACGCTGTTCCGTCCGTCACTCCGTGAGAGGCCTCATCTTTGACCCTCTTCTTGGTAATTATCCCCTCCTACAGCTCACATGAAATGAGACTTATCATGTTCTCCAGCTGCACTCAGTCACCATCTTGGTGCACACATCTTACGACTCCTTCCGAGGACAAGCAGGCAGAAGCCAAAAATAGCTTCCTCATCTTATTTACACAACAATCATGAACACTGTAATAAACAAATAAGCTCTGATGAAGCTGCTTTATAAAATTACTTCAAATTTAAATATTTTATCTTCCACCAGGAAGGATAAGCAGAAGTGCTAGCACTGTCTTTAAAACAACAACCAGAAGAAAATCATAACTGCTCAATTGTTTATTTCTAATGTGTGTGTGAATATTGACAATAATCAGGAGTTTGTAAAAAGAATTTTTTTCCAGCTTTTTTCCCCCCTTCAGTTCTTACTAAAAAGCCTCAATCAAACATGTTTAATTCTTTCCCTAGCTGGCACAACATATGCTAAAGTTTCACCGACCTTAATAAAATATAGGCAAGAACTTGTTTTATCTTTCAGTTGAAGTGTTACCCTCAAATCAGAGTGCATAACCAAAAGCAAAATTAAAGTGCAAAGAAGGTAAACTGCAACAGACATACGATCCTAAGAGTGAAGAAATTGAGTCCTGGGGGATTTGCTCTCTGGTTTGCCCAGTAAATCAGATCAATGAGTTAAAGGTCTGCAAGGGAGATAGTCATTATGTCCCTACTGTATGCTGGAAAGCTTCAATTTAGTTCTTTTGTTTGATGCTACTTCTATCAAACTTACATTTCAAGGAATTGATTGTTTTTAAGACCAAGATTTTGGAAGTGAGGAAAAGAAGCTCTGAGCCACCTGTTTCTTCTCACAGACACCTTAAATCCAGATGACTGACAATGCATGGCAAAGGCGACTGGCCTTACCTTATTGGGTAAATCTCGCCTGATGTTGATCTGTTTGGTGCCAGGACTGTGGTGAGCAAGCTATTGTAGAAGACAGGGACACTCCTGCAGCTGGAGAAACTTCACTCTGCACAGACACAATGGAAATACCACACCAGCTTGGAAAGAGTATAAACACCTGACTTTTTTCCCCAAAGGTGAGCATTAAAGCCATAGAACATCTGAAAGTAGCAGATAAACTTGTGGGAAGATCCTCATTTTATTTGTTGTTGGCACTATGAATGTCCTGATAAGCCCTAATATAAAAGAAACCAACCTGCTTCCCCTCCATGATGTACTCTAAAATTGGAAGTGGACTGGCAGGAGGTTGTGGAGACTGCATTTACAGCAGGTTTGAGCTTTATGCCAGGGAGCAGACATGGAGAACTCCTTTTGGTGGAGCTTGCATGGACATCTGCTTCAAGAAGCAGGTCCTAACAGAGGAATCAGGTTCACAAGTCACAGAACCATTCATTTCCACTGCAAGTATTTCCTAAAAATCTGAAAGACTCAGAAACTGAGCATTGCGTTTGCACATTTCTGTGCCAGCACAACATAACATATGCTTGACACATCTAGAAACATTATGGTGCTGCTTCCATTTCCTGCCAACCACTACAACTCTTTCTTTTCCTTCCTGATTTTATGTTTTGTGAATTGTTTCAGTGAAGGAAGAGGAGGAATAGAAGAACACTTCAGTACCTGGGAAAATAAAGTGTTTAGAGGAAAGAGGCAAAGCACGTGTTCTCAGGATCAGTTGGAGGCAGAAAATACCACAGAGCGTGACACAAACTGAGAAAAGATTTTGTACTTGCTTTTCATTTGTTCCCACAACAGATGGGTGCTGGCCTGACTCAGATCCTCCATGAAGTAGCAGTCATTGCATATGCTTCCAGATCTGTGTCAGCCTAGCTGAAGGCAAACGCGCCACTAGCCGAACACCAGTTGAAGAATCAGCGTAGCAGGTACGACCAGGATGGTTACAGATCCTCAAAGTCCCAAAGGGTCCTCTTCCAGTTCTTTCAAGGCTCAAATTGCTTTTGGTTATCTCTGCTATGAGCAGCACTGGGTTTGAGGTACATAAGTGTTGATAAACTTGCTATGCATTTTCAGGAAGACCGCAAATTGAGGATCCACCCTTTAAACAGGTTTTGATTTGGGAAACAGTCAAAAATCTGACAGATTTGATCCTTATCTAAACAATTCAAACCATCCGAGCACCACTCAAGTCTGCACAAATGGTCCAAACTCCTTAGGGAAAGCCCTTTCTCATGAAAGTTTGAGTATTTCCAACCCTGGCTTGGCAAGAAGTTAACATGAGAGCAGACTCCCTTGTGGTATTTTGGTATTTCTGATTCCAAACAGAGTCATAAAAACAGAGCAAGAAGATGGATTTTGATACATTAGCTGAATTTTCAGACATATAAATTAACTTTTTTTTTTCTGATTACAAACTCTCTAACGTTTTTGAGCACAAAACCTTGACCGATGTGGTGGCTCAGCTTTACTGTGCGCTTTAAACCCTGACTTCTAGGCATTGTTTGCTTCAAAAATAAGGGCATCACATGGCAAAGATGCTCTCTCTTCTCTTACAAAAAGTTATCCCAGTACAATGGCAGACCACTGTTCAATAAAAAGTAGCAGTAAGACTGTGCTACATTTCTACAAGAAACTTTGCCTGTCACACCATTGGCAGGGTTGGTGAAAACCATGTACTCTCAAAGGTCAGCGAGGGTCTGTCTGTCACCTCTAAATCTCAGGGGCAGTTTAAACAAATTAGGAAATGGCACAATCTCGCCTACCAAGGAAGTCAAAACTGTGTGATATTTCTCCTAAAAATATAACAAAGGTGCAAGGAAAATCAGAGATTAACACCCTCCTCTTGATTGGCTATACAGGAAAAGCCACATTTTGGAAAAGAATGAGAGAGTATGTGTATTTATATCCAGCAGCTACAGGAACAGAAAAATGGTATTTTACCCAGAGTCTGATCCCTGAAAAGGCCCACAGTGGCAAAAATAGGATAATTGTGAAATAATAGCTCACGGTGTTCTCACACTTTTTTTTCCATGCTGCTAAAAGCAATTCACTCAATCAGCAGTTGGCTATCACCAAAATTCCCTCCTTCATCTCTGTATTCCACTTAGGGAGTAGCAAATATAGGGCACTCAGCTCATAACTTCTGGTTTTTTTCAAGAAAGAAAACTCTTACAAAAATGAAATAAGTCTCTGCTTTAATGGCCATCAACTGAGCACAATAGCTATGCTGGGAACAAGAGATCTTGAAAAAATTCCCTTCATGACTACAGGGCTGATTCTTCCATATTGAATGATTGTGGCGTGATTCCAGATGCAGAAAAGCCAACTCCTTTAGGATGGTTTGTTCTTGATTTTAGTTAATCCTCCCAGACTGCAGAGTATTCTGTAATAAACCAATCAGCAAGGGGGCCCCCGGAGTGCAACACCCCACTTCTCAAAACTTGGATCTGTACCCAGTCACGCAAACCAGTCTAATCCTACACGAAGGCAAACGTTTGTGCACCCACTGCTAATTTCCAGAAAACCTTTACCACGGATGTTCTGGGAAAGTGGTTATCCTCCATCTGCAGTTTCTTTTTTCAGCTGGTACTCATAATCAGTTGGCTTCCCTGTACCCCTGTTGATCACAGTCAATATTTCTGCAGCACGATCTATAAGACTGCTTTAACCTGGCATGAGCCTGGATGTTTTCTAGTTTTTCCAGAGCCTCTCTGACAAAAGGTCATTCTTCCCAAAATATACCAGGATGACCCAGCCTCAAAATAATTCAGGACCCAACCATCTCATTAAAAATAAACAAGACTACTTAAAAAAACAGAAAGAAAGAGCAATTATATCTTGCCTCTTTTTTTATTGCTATAAACACATCCAGCAGACACATCTGCTAAATCAAGGCTAGAGAGATTCAGTTTGGGTCTATACAGCACAAAACTTCCTGCAATTAATTACAAAGACCAGGTCTTGTATAGCAATTGTCATCTAAGGCTCTCTCTTCAGGCACATTGTCAGCAGGGCAGTTTCCCCTTTCTGAAGCTTTCTTCTGACTCACTGAAATAAGTGTAATTCTACTATGTCCTCTTGCAGTTTCCATGGACCAGATATTCCTACCCTCCTCTCAAACCGTTCTGTGACATGATTACACACAATCGGTGTGTTGTGCTCTATCTTGAAGTCAGCTGAGGCCTTTGAAGATCAAGAAAAAGTGCAAGGGAACTGTTATACGTTATTATTATTACTTTAATTATGGGTCCATCTACTAACAGCTCATCACTGATAGTATGAATTTAAAACTGGATTCTACCAACTTCCTCTTCTAAGTTGCCCATTGCCTTCCAGAGATATCAGGAAATTACTGGAGCCTGGGGAAAGGGCGGGTGGGAGGAATCTTTGACCACACAGCAAATATTAACACAGAGAACAAGGGGCTCCTTTCAGAAGCAGCATCTTGTTTTTGTGGATCCTAAGTTTTTCGTCTCTTAATGTTTCATCTGTCCCTCATTCTTCAGAAGTCCCAATGGCTGAAATACGTCTAAAACAAGGGATGCACAGCATCAAGTCATTCTTCCACCAACAGCTCCAAATACTGCCAGCACAACACACCAGACCTGTCAACATTTTGCCTTTCTTTCTGTATTTCCTTCATGACAGCTCGCCAAAACAGAACTGTTTCTGAAAAGCCACTGAAAAAGACCATGCTAATGGAGCAAAAGCCCCAACTGGAGCACCAGCCAACAATCCCAGAATTACCACCTGACCAAGCTGATATGCATTTCATTTGAGCTAGCTAAGTTTACCCATAATTTGCAAACATTCTCAATTCATAAATCAGTAACAATTCAGAAGTGATTATTGCTGCATTACATCATTTTCTATGAACAGCATCATTGCAGCTGCTTGCTACATCTGTGAGTATTTAATGGAGACTATCCACAAGTCAAGAAAAAATATTTTCTGCCAGGACCCACCAATTATTAACATGTTAAGAAAGTAAAGGTAAGCTAAAATGAAGATTGCTTTACCCTTCACCTCTTATGAGTTACACTTCTCGCTTCTTAGAGCTTTGAGTGAAAGAAGCCTGGCACACTCTTTGAAACAGTTCATTTGAATTTCCATCCCCAAATCCATCCTTTCCAATTTGGCACAGTGGGAAGATTCTCTGTAGAGGTACAGTACGAGTTGCTGCAAATCACAGCTCAGGTGCTTGGCAGGTATCTGCATCCAAAGTTCAGATAACACCTGGCTGTATGGTTCTGCCTGTAGATAGAATGATGATTCTCTATCTATCATAAATTCAAGAGAAGCAAAAATGCAGATACCCAGATAACAAGCAAACAGCAGATTTACAGGAGCCACTGGGTCTTGAAATCTTGTAGAAAGCACTGAAGCAACCAACTCTCATGGTGTGGTGACATAGCTATGCCCCTTTTCTTGCTCTTGGATAATCTGTTTTTCCTATCAACTGTTTTAATAATCTTTGCTGAATGAAACATATCAGGTTTTCAGGATTTTGCTTTAAACAGTCATGTGATTTCTGTGTCTTTTTGAGGTTTAGCTATGTAATCCCCCTTGGCAATTTTTCTTTTAGAGGTTCTAATACTTTTGGAGACAATACCCAAATTATGCATACACTTATGATTATGTACAAAACCGGCATTATACAACAGCAAGTTTGTAGCCAAGAGAATGGAAACTCCCTAAACCAAATATGACTTAAAAGAAGTAATTCCCTTCAATCACATAAGATCTGGTGCATCTCAGGTTTTGCACCCAGTCCTTTTTCCACCTAATCCTTCTGCTTTATGACCTTTCCCTGTGGACAGAAACACTTGGGCCACTGCTTGATCCTTGTACCCCTGCCCATATATCTAGGCTGTCATTAGCATCACGTAAGAGACTAGCTGGAAGAGACACACTCCAAGGAAAGTGGAGCCAGAACATCCCCCTCTTCTGCAGCCAAGTGCACCGTGCTGCCAACACATCTGCTCCCCACCAAGCCAGAAAGCATCAAGGTTATTTTGGGACCCGCATCTACAGCTGGTGGCACAGAGCACCAGCAGCATGAAACACAGTGAGGACCACAAAGCTGAAACCTGTGATTCAGGGACCAGCCAGCACCAGGGCAACTAACCCCCGCAAAACCAGAAGGCAGACATAGTCAAGGACACGAGACCCTTTGAGGTACTAGTCCCTGATGCACTGAAGTGGAGCAAGCAGGCACAAAAAAACACCATAATGAGGATGTGATAGTGATGCTATGGCTGTGCCTTTTTTTGGCTGTGCCTTTATTGCAGCAAAGCTTCCAACAGGAAGACATGGCCATGCAGTGACTTCAGGCCATCAAAAACCAGCCATGGGGGGAGCCAGAGCCTGGCAGAGAGGCAGTGGGTACCTTGTAAACTGCCTTTGCACAAGGAGAACAGGCAAGGCCTGCCTCCCAGAGCTCATCCAACCCTCAGTGAGGTGTCTGGGAAGGGGGAGAGGAGTGTGTGATGCTTGCATGAAGGGGGACAAAGAGAGTTCGGCATGGAGCAGCCATCCCCCTTGGTATGAGAGGACACCTGGGCCAGGCAGCAGCATGCCTGTTCCCTTCTGGCAGCCAGAAGGGCTGCTTTAGAACACCCACACTTTCCTTTTATTACTGTTTCTATCATTAATTTGTCATGGGGAAGGCTGGGGTCAGGTGCAGCTTTCTGTGAGGGGCCATCCCTGATGGCCACTCAGCCTCTGACTGCACAGGGAGTAATTTACACCCTGTGGTGAGGAGGATCAGCTGTCCTGTGGGCAGCCAGCACTGCTGGACCCTGGGCACACGCCCCCTTTTTGTGACAGTCCCAATTCTCCACCCAAGCACAAAAGTGTTTAGGGGTAGCTGGTACTCCAGTGTGCTCCAGTGCCACAAACTTATCCCAGAATTGCTGTACCAGCAGATGCAGTCTGAGCACCTGGTAACACACAGCAAAATAGAGCTTCAGTGGTGAGGAGGGAACTGCAGGGAGACGTGTCAGATACCATGGCTGACAAATCACACTTAACCACCTCTCTTAACAGAAAAATGAGAATTCCACAGGAGGTTTAGATTGGGCGCTTGGAACAATTTCTTCACTAAGAGGGTTATCAGGCTGCCCAAGGAAGTGATGAGTCACCATCCCTGGAGGTATTTAAAAGATGTGTAGATGTGGTGTTTAGGAACATGGTTTAGTGGTGGACAGTGCTGGGTTAATGGTTGGACTCAGTGATCTCTGAGGTTTTTTCTAATCTAAATGATTCTATGAATTGCTGTAGCTAAAGCTGCAGAGGGCTTTGCTTTCTCCTACTAGAAGTTTGCTCTGTCTCCTCCCTGCCCAAAGAGGCATGGGCTCCAGAGCACCCCTGGCCATCTGCACATGGATACAACCTTCACCTGCAAGAATATGACTCAATACAAACCTTGCTCATTTATGGTCTAACATCCATCCCAGCAACAATGTTATTACTAGAACTATTTACTCAATTGTGAAATCAGTAAAGACTGAACTTAGGGAGACAAAGTAATGAAAATCCTGAAACATGACTGCCTTAAACTCTAGTAAAGTTCAAGTCTCAGGCCCTTCTGCAAAGCTTCACCAGCACGTCAAGACGCACAGTCACCAAGAAAAGTAAAAAGGGTAGAAGATACCTAAGGAATAAAAATGCTAATTTAGGATCCATCAGCAACAGCTTTTCACATCCCTCAAATTTCCCTGTGGGCTACATCCCCCAGCCAAGATCTCTTCTGTGGGTGACTGGAGAGAACAGTGGAGGCGGTGCCTGGCTGGGCCCCAGCCCTTGGACAAGACTTGGGGCACACAGATCTCCATCCACAGCTGTCCCCACAGCCTGACTCCTCCAGGGAAAGCTCTGATTTTCTAGCAGGTGATATTTTAATGGTGCATTGAAACTGTATGCAGAAAGAAAGTGTTCTGCACTGTTACTTATACAGATACTGAAAACACAGGTCACCCCCCCACCTCCAAAATATTTCTACAACAAAACTGCTGTCGCTTTCCTGTGAAACCCACAAAACCAGTACTCCCCACAAAAACAAGAACTGAGTTGGAAACTGTTTAAAACTTCAGTTTGTATAATTACATTATGTTATTGGAGCTATTCTGTACATCAAGATCTGATCAGATCACAGTACCTATCTGCTGCTGGATAGTCTGTGATTTACATGTTACTGTTCATGGACACATAAAAATAAATACTAAGACATGACTTAAATAAGCTTTGGATTCTAGATGTTTAAAATTTAGATGCCAACCTAAATAAAACATTAACATAGCAAGAATTTACATCCAGTCTATTGTCTGAATGTCCTTTCATTCATGTCATCACCTGAACAGAATTATGGCTTTCATTTGTCTTGGGGCATATTCCAAAAACCTACAGGTCACAGTTCTACCATTGCATCTTGGACCATAACACTTTATAATTTAAAATAGTTTCCTTTTTTTTTTCACTAGTGAAAGTATACTTCTTTTTTTTCCAGTCCTCACATATCAAATGGTTTATATAAGCATTACAACTGCTGATTGACTGAGAATTATGCACAGCAAATAGTTTCCTAAAATATCCTGGTTTTTTGACACTTCTCAGTTCCACTCAGTTGTCTGTCACTTAGATTTACTCTTGGGGCAAGGAACACCTTTTAATATCCATACAGAACCAAGGAAAACAGAAGCTCAAGGCAGGTGGATTCACTAAGCTCTACTGCAGTATGAACAGCTAACAGCCTAAAGCTCCACCAGTTGTCACATACAAAACAGAGATATGTCACACTAACAAGTATCAGTTGGGGTCCTCATCCAGGGAAACACTGCCAGGTATTCACTTATTCATCAAAAAAACCCACAGTTTTTTATCAAAAACACTTATTTATCAAAAAAAACCCCTGTGTTATCCAAAAGTAACTAAAAGGGAAACGTTGAGGAATGGTGTCTAATTCTTTCAGAACAAGTTGCCTATAAAAGAAAACCAGTTAAACCCTGGAAGGTCTCCTAGTAAGGACTAGAAGTACAGCAAAATCACTGGACTTGACATGACAGGAAAACAAACAGACAAATGTACTAAGACGCCTCCTGCACCCAGCTCTGATGAACTGTCACAGGGGAGGTCAGGTCATCCTGTAGCCTACAGCATGCCAATAATTTCAATTAAATTCCAGTGGAAAAACTCAACATCCGGAGGAAAAAAGTTTCCTTTAGCTATTGTTTCCTTTCCAAAGATCACTTCTTCAGCTAAAAGGACGGGGAAGAGGAAAGAAATAAAGGGACCGGGTGAATAATGCTCCGTGACTAATAGCCGTGGTCTGACCAGTCTGAAACAGCTTCAAGTACTCATGGCCTTTTGAAGAGCCACAAGTTAGACGCTAACAAAAACGCATAACACAAACTCTCACACCCCCCTCCTTTTATCAAATGGGCGTTGAGATGAATAAGCTGACAAAAACAACATGGAAGTAATCTGCTGAGTAATTCCCCTAATATTCCACCGTGGGTTGGCTCTGAGAGTTTGAGGCACACAGCTACGAAGGCACTGTGCTGACTGTATTTCAGATGACAAATTCTCATTAATCACACACAAATACTACGCACTGTTCCACAGCTTACACAAATGTCCTCCTGAAGCAGCACTCAAGTCATCGACAAATCCCCGAGCCCTCCCGCATTTCTCATTACACAATTTCTCCGAGAGGATGTGAAAACTCTCACCCAACTGCTCCACACATCCCACTCCCTGTTATCATCCTGTGGGACTTCACTCGGTGCACGCATTCCCCACGCCATTTAAAGGTCTTCAGTATAAACCTGCTTTCAGGAGGTGGCACACCAGTTAACTCTTGAGGGGTTGTTTTCGTGTATCTCTTCTATCAATTAACACAAATCCTCCCCAGGCTGCAGCATCATTAGATCAAGCCTGGCAAAAGATAATAGTAATAATAACATACAACTCTTAATATAGTATTTTAGTACTTTTCATCTCCAAAATCACCTTTAAGACACTGAGCTTAACATATTAATATCTTCATTAAAGGACACAAAAGAAGTACATCAGAAGTACACAAAATGCTGTTTTATTTCTTGAGCAGACAAGTACACAATTCTGGTACAAATACTAAAAGTCACTGAAACATTTCTTAAAACAACAAATGTCAGAAAGCAATATGCTCCATTCTATAGAGGAAAAAAATACTACGCTGCTTGCATTTTGAACATACACTGCCAAATTCTCAAATAACTGCACAATCATTAAAAAAAATGCACACAATTAACTATAACTAGTTGGTAAAGATAACTCAATAAAACTTAATGGGAAGTGTTCAAAACTCCCAAGTAAATAATTTTGTTAGCTGTAAAAATCAACTCACATTTGAATAGATGCCTAAGTATTATTTAGCCAGCACTCAATTTGAGAACATAATCTATCTTGGGAGAAAAGCAGCTCAGGCTAAAGCAAGAACTGTGATTTGATTGCCACCCAAACCTTTGGGGAAAGTCTGGCAGTGCATCCAAAGTTCACGCTAGCACATGCTTATGTAAGTCAGAATCCTAAAATCTGGACGTAACAACTGAAACTGAAGGGAAATTTAAATTTCTGACCATCCCCATCTAGAGGAAAACTTGTTTATAATTGTGAGAAAGGATCATAAAACTGTGGAAAGGCACTATGTGAAATTTGTGCAGCTACAGAACTGATTATAGAAGAACAAAGCAGAACTTAGAGGTACAGCCTGAGTGGTGAATACCGGAGGCCCAGACCACTCCAGTCCTGGGGAAAACTTAAGCAATCTAAGATAACATGGTGGCAGCACAACAAACTGTGGGACCCTCTCAATTTCAGACTCACGGGCAGGAATAAGAAGCCATGGATGAGAACAAAACAGGGACAATGAAATGAATCTCTTAGCCACTGACAATTCTGAAGATGAGAGGTGACAGGAAAGATTTTGAAGAGAGAAGTAAACAGAGTAGAAGTCACAAACAGGAGAGCTGACAGCCTGAAACTGTTTGGATTTTAAATGAGCTCAGTGGACAGAGAAGGGGAAAGATCATTGAACTGTTACCCATGAATGACAAGGATGGAAGTGGAACACTGTGAGAATGAAGACATCCAGCAAATTTGGCAGCAATAGCTTTAGGAGGGTCTTGAACGGGCACACAGTGGCAGCAGATCCTGCTTAGTCTCTGACATGTATCAAAGAAGAGGGAGATGGGGGTAAGTGGAAAATTGTCCAGCCTAGGAGGAGAGATGAAGAAGAAAGAAGCACCAGAAAATTCAGCAAAGAAAGAGGAAAAACCCTTGGGCATGTGCAGAATTGCTGATGAAGTGTTTACTGATGAGTGGTGAAAGAATCTCATCATGTCAGCTCAGCAAGCTGGGAAAAGCACCTCAAGACTGAACAGGGGCAGCAGCAGTCCCTAGCACAAAGACAGCAAAAATGAAAAAGGAGCTCAATGCATTCCTAAGACAGCACGTTTACAGTATAGGGAATCTGACTGAGAGGGGATGCTGCAGCAGAGTCCTTAGAGGATACAGAACCAATTCCACTTTTTCCAGTTCCGCAAAAGATATGTTTCTCCTCCCTCCCACCCCAAAGATCACCTTCTAAATTTAAGATTAAGCCTCTAAATGTTTAGGGAGGACATCAAGGATCTAAGGAATAAGATGACCTAAGAAAACTCATGCACTGTGTCTAAAAGCCTTGGCAAACATACTCTAACAAAGGCTTGCAACAGCTAGAAGCATATGTAATGCTCTAGCTGACCCATCACACAGTGTTTGCCGAATTAACACACATATTTCTCAGATAACATTTGCCAGCAGGTTTCACAGCCAGTGTTTATCTCCTCAGAGTAATTTCAAGGTGATCCTCAAAAGATGGATCTCAAACAGGAGGGCCAAGACCACCAGTCTCCATTTTCACCACAGGTTCTGTAACATGCTTTGCAGAGGAAGAGCCGGCGGGAACCCTTCAGCTCCAATGAGGCCATCAGATACTGCATGACCACAACAACACTTCGTTATTTTTAAAGTCCATTAACACTCCCCTGCTCTCGTGCTGCTGGCCCTGTGTCTAGTCAATAGCAAATGCTACTGCTACAGGGATTCAGTAATTCTGAACCTTGCTTACCTAGGGCAGTAGGTTTTAAGCAGTCAGTGAGACAGGAACGGCAGGGAGGGAAGCTCTGCTTCTCTAACAAGAATGCCTAAGTGTTAGCTGCTACATCTGAAAACTTGGCTTATATTAGTCCCTGGGGAAGGTCCAAGGGCATCGAACCAAACAAGGCATCTATAAACACAACCATACCGAAATGTCCAGGCTGAGGCACCTAAACATGCCACACAAGCTGCACTGAGCTGTAGCAGTTAATAAATCTTTCCTGATTGATTCTTACAACCTCTCATGGCACCCCACGCTCACTGTTGGGCAGGAGCTGCCTCCAGCCCACGCCAGCAGACCCTACTCCTGAGCAGCCCAGAGGGCTTGCTGGACACCATGACACAAGAGTGACCTACACTGAGCTAGGGAGAGCAGACACTTTTTCCATATATAACGGAGCCTCTCAGCCTCATATGCATTAGGCACCCTGTAAGAGGAGCACTGGAAACTGCAAGGTGGTACTGTATTGTATTAATGTCACTTAATGGTAACTGTCAATGATCGTGATGGAATAAATATGGAAAAGGAAATTACTGTAATTGATTGACAGTCTGGAAACTTCCACATATGATCTAATGAGAGAGACCTGTGAGAAGCTGCTGCAGTAGGGGCCATTAATGCAAATCATATGCACCATGCCTGCTCTCTGAATTATGCAATGCCGTGTGAATGTCTAATCCGTTTCACCAAGCTTGTCTCTATCCAGGAAGAGCATTCTACTGACACGCTGATTAGTATATTAGGGGAGTTTCAGAAGTTCAGTGCTAGAATGGGCGCCGTTACAGTGTTATTAATTTAGTTCAGAACAAAACAAACAGGTCTGTAAAGCCATCAGTCACTACACAGGTCTACAAGATACGTTTGTCACGGCCGATGGGAATTTCCAGGAATATCTTGTGATATATGGTCAGACTTGACAAATACATAAGGAGGGGAGCACTTTACTAGGAAACTGCTGTTGAGTACTCAGGAATTGAAGACAAGGCAAAAGGCTTGATATAGCTCCATGATATTTTGCATGGATTTCCAGAAAGGACACCATGATAACAAAAACAGGTGGGAAATTTGGAAGAGGTAGCTGGCACGTTCATATTGCAGTAATGCCATAGACACAAAAGCTATCATACAAACATGCTGGAAGATGATGTCTGTCCCAAGGCTTCTGGGTTTATGCGATTGCGTTGTCCCCCTAAAAAATATAGTTAGATAAAACGCCACTTAGATCAATGCTGGAAATTATTTTGACGGAGTCATCTTGGTCCCTGGGGAACATTTGTTCTTTGTGCAAAGCAGTAGCACAATTAGCACTACAGTGTCTATTAAAGGCAAGTGCAGGTCTGGACCACAGGAGACTTCACACAGTTTCAGATTTAGCTTGGGGATGTGAAGAAAGCTTGCATAAAGCCTCCTATGCCTGTGCTGGTTCTCTCTCCCTCAAAGTAAAAATCATTCAACTTTAACAAGGAACTGAGAGAAGGCACTGCAATGTATATAGGATTCCTCACTACTTTCTAAAAATAGCCATTTTACAAGCCTGAAACCTAAATAATAAAGCCAAAAATTAGACCTGAGTCATTCCCTCTAGCTAAAATGAACACTTAGAGCAACCATTTTGCCTCACTACCTCTTGCATCAAAGGTTCACAGACTACCTAAAAAAAGCTGGAGAGCCCATGAACCCAGTAAGAAAAGTGAAAAACAGATGAAGAACAGCTTTGTCTCAAGATAACTGCTGTTCTCCTCTTGTTATGCCAATAAAGCCGTGGCCCTGTGAGACACCTTGGCCTTTTATACCCACCTAGCACTTGCCAGGAGACAGGAAGGATTCATTCGGGACAACTGCAAGGGCAAAGAGGGCTCCAGGCAAAGCCAGGCTTTCCAGGTAAAACAGTGTTGAAGGCACTTGCCTCATGTAGGGTCAAGAAAAGCGTGTTTCCCAGTCCTCCTGGTCACAAGAGGCCCCAAGGCACCTACGCACCTTCTGTGTGGAAAACAGGACAGACACCATGCAAGAGATCCCCAGGATCCTCTTCAGTGTTCCATATTGGATCACTCTTTTCTACTAGTTTGTCTGCAAAGCACAACAACAATAAACCTTCTCTTTCGTGCGAGAACTAAGGTTTCTTAGAGTTATTACTTGTGCAGCAACATTACAAAACAGCCCCGTTACTGTCTAGGTTTTATGGCACCTGGACATGCCTAGGGACAGATTCTGACAGCGGCCTGAAAATAAGTACAAGGAACAAAGCAGGGTTTCATATTTGGCAAGTCAGCACTGGGGAAGCAGGGATCCATGCGTCATTATAACATTACATATTCTTGTAGCAGAAAGATACCTACAGCCCCCCTGGATTCAGGCATTTCTACTTTATTACCTTATTTCTAATGCCACAGGACAGCAGAGGCTCAGCCACATCAGCTGTGCAAGCACAGCACCAGGAAACGGAGCCCTTGACCCAAAAGACGTGCAAACACACCAACCTCCCCTCAGTAGAGGACATCAGTTTTCTGAGCTGGATGCAATGATCACCTCTGAGGATTTGCATTTGGGCATTACTTTTGCAAGCAGATGAAGGGCTGCCTTCACCCACACAGGCAAGGAATCAGCTCCGAGCCAAACGCCGAGCAGTTGAACTCAGCAGGGCCCTGGGTGCAGGGGTGCCCGCTTGTGCTCTGGGACTCAGCAGCATGATGGGTGGCTTCACACCCAGCCCTAATGGACTGCTAGATACGTCTTCGCAGGGAAATCTCAAATCTTTTCCCTTGGGATAAACGCATTTGGCAGCCAGTGGTTTAAAATCTCTTCACGGTGATTTCAGAGAAGAGATAAAGCATGTTTGTAAGCTCTCAAGAAATCACTACAGCCTCCTGGCAGCTACACAACTCACAAGGAGGCTGCAGGCACCCTGAGACCTGCAGACTCCCAGCTGGGACAGGAGTGCCTACACTGGCACAGCGCGTTTCCCTGGTTTTTCCTCCTTTCCTTACTGCCCCGCCTCAGAGGTTGCTTCGGTAAGGCAAAGATTAAGGATGTTTTGATCAGACTTGCCTTGCTAACAGAAAGGATTAACTCTCCATGGCATTTTGATATTTTGAATTCACACCACAGAAATTTATTAATTTTTCTTGGAAGGTTGAATTTGTCTGGGAGGGATGCACAAGGCAAGGATGGGGAGAGGTTTCTTAGGAAAGAGAAGGATTCTCTAGCCTTGGAGGAGTTATTTGCCACCCAGGAACCAATACTCTCAGATTTTTGCAGAGATTGATGCTTTCAACATGTAAAAACACTCTGAGAGGAAAATATCGTGCATGTGTGTGTTTTCAGCATCCATGATTTCACTACTTTGTTTGCAGAACAGTCTGATTCTTTCTGTGCCCATTCAAGGCGAACTTTGGTTTTTGGGTAGGATAGGCCAGAAAGGCAAAACCTGGGCCCAGGTTTCAATTGCTCCCAAAAGTTCAGGCACAGGAGGTCTCAGACTGCTGCGCAGCTAGTAGCCAGCTGTGAATTAACACTCCTCTGACATTGCAGCATGCTGAGCTTCTACAGCAAAACCAGTCCTATACCTTAAACAACGTAGCACACCACTCTGTGGAGTCCGGTAATGAAGGAGGATGGTATTAACATTCCAATCAAAACATCCAGGAGGAGGAAAAGGAGAACTGGTACTTCCAATGTCAACTCCAATTAGGAGGAAATAGAAGCCACAGATGAGAAATAGGAAGCATCTGTATGTGAAAGCATATTTAGCTTTGAAGCTGGCGTGGGAATATTGGCTTAGTCCTTACTTTCCCCAAGTGTTATGTCATCTCATGTGTAATGTTGACACTTACAAGGATTACTTATTAAATAATTCCTTTACAAACAACAGGGAATAATTCTGGCCTTTGATATAGAGAGATTATGATCTCAGATGCTACTGTAAAGATTTTATATTCATCTTAACAGGTTAGGCACATTAGGAATCAGAGAAGAAAATACATGAATGCAAAATATGGAAAGTAAACCAAAGAACAGGAAAATCAGAAAAGCCATGCTGAGCCACAGGTTTTAGTACCTGAGAAAGGGAAATTATTAAGAGATTAAATCAGTCTGCACCAGTCTTCAATTAAGTAAAAATTGTGTTCTATGCCAATCTGGGAAAAACGTCTTTTTTTTTTTTTTTTTTTTTCTTTTAAATTAAACAGTTCTCCATTTTGGGACTGCAAAGGGAAAAGAAAAAGGTTTTAAGAACAGCCTGCAGATGTCTAATTAACCTGACACTGCCCTCCAGTCAGGCACATCCAGCTCCCAATTACCTGCAGGTGCTTTATCCAGGTTGTGGATGAAGTCTGGCACGATGCAGAGACTCCTAGGCCAGGTCTGCATGGGTGCAATGCTGCACGTACACCGCTATCCTGCTCCTCCTAGTCCCGGAGCAGTTTAGCCTGTTTCAAACAGCACAGAGCCTGAGCTAATGAGCTTTGTCGGGCCTGAACCGGCTCTCTGTGGAGCTGACCTGGATACAGCAGAACCAGGAGCACCAGGGGAACACAGCACGTAGGCACCCATCGCCACCTCAGGCCCCCAAGTGCTGTGAGCAGATCAGGGGTCCAGACCAGTGACCTCCCGAGGGCTGTTTGTCCCAGGAGGGCTCATTGTTCAGGCAGAGGGATGGAGGAGCACGAGCCCACCAAGCTCAGACCTTCACACTCCACCCAGCTTGATGTGTCTATCTGCGTGTTGCAGAGTGCACAGTAAGTTAGTCACCATCTGGGGTGTCTAGAGAAGAAATTAAATAGCTACAGCTGCTGAGCTGGTCATTACCTGTGCCCTGCGTGGCTTGTGCTGTTGTCTGTGTTACAACCAAGTGCCAAAAATCAGATCTGTGCCGATACAGAGTCTGAATTCAATGTTCCAATCAGGCCTGACACAGAGCTGCAGTTGCTGTGTCTGGGAACCTGGACTCAGCCTCATGGTCTTTCTTTGGAGGTCTTTCTGCCTGAAGTCGTGAATGCACAGAATCAAAGGATCAAATGATCCTCCCTTTTACCAGCACACCTTGCCTTCAGGGAAATAGTACTTAGGATCACCTTGGCATCAACCTTTTTTTATTTTTTTTAAACCACCCCAAACCCCAAAACAAACAAACAAAACTATCCTTTCACTAGGACATTTTTTCAAGATGTCTCCATCTGAGCATCTGTTGTAACACTGGTGCGGGGAATGACTCCTTTAGAAAGAAGCTGAATAATAAAAGAAGAAACAGCAGTAATTTAATTTGTTTCCTCAAACTGCAAATCCTTGTATGTGCTTGAAGCAAATGAGGCATTAAAGCTGAGAAAATGCATTCAGGCCCTTCAGTAGCACTTCCTTTGGAGGAATGAGAATAGGAAAAGCCCTTTTCATACTGTCCCATTGTCCCAGCCAGCCCTAGGTGTTCAGCCCTGGAGCTCCAACTAGCAGCACAGTATGGGGTTACCCAGGGCAATGAACGACAAACAATTTAAAACTTTTCCATAAATCTGAAAAACAAAGAGGCTTTTTATCTCTGCACTGAAAAGAGTAAAGAAGCAGAGCCTCCATCCCCTGAGCCCACTGCACTGGCCGTGATCAGAGCAATCAAGCTGATAGTCTGACAGCAGACCTGCAGCAGGCAGCCCTGTTCTTACAGCAAAGAGCAATCACTCAAGAAATCCTTCCCAGTTGTCTGCTACAAAAGGGGAGGCCCTTCCCCCTGGACCCCAGTATCCTTCCTGCTGG
>NW_020955418.1:402358-404129 GCF_003031625.1 Empidonax traillii | reverse complement strand
AGAAGCAGAGCCTCCATCCCCTGAGCCCACTGCACTGGCCGTGATCAGAGCAATCAAGCTGATAGTCTGACAGCAGACCTGCAGCAGGCAGCCCTGTTCTTACAGCAAAGAGCAATCACTCAAGAAATCCTTCCCAGTTGTCTGCTACAAAAGGGGAGGCCCTTCCCCCTGGACCCCAGTATCCTTCCTGCTGGCAAAAGCATGCTGTTGCTTCTCCTGCCAGTCACACCTTCAAGAGGCACAGCTCCCTCAGACCCTAAGGGTCACAGCAACATGACAAGGACAGAATAGGGCCCACTATTAATCTCTTCCTGAGCATTAAGGAGAAGCTCTTGCTCTATAATAATGGAAATCAAGCCAGAAACACTTTTTTTGAAAGCACTGAGTGGAATAGCAAAGCAAGAAGAACCTTTTTCCAACCTAGAGAGTGGCACAGAGGACAGAATAAAGACTGAAAGCCTGCAGAACATTTTATAAAACAGTTTTTTTTTCCCCCCAACAATGGTACTCTGTCCCTGACATGAATCAAAAATGTCTCAAGGCAGTTTGGTGAGGCCGCATGTGAATGCTGGGTATTGAGCTGCAGCAGCTGCAGGCAGACTTTGTGGTTAACCCTGTGAGACTTTCACTGCTACAGCTGGCTTCGATTCCGTCGCCGAGTCCAAGCAGCCGCTCCTTCCCACTGTGCTGCTGTTAAATATAATCACAGCCTTATCAGTGTCTGTTCTTCATTCCGCTGCAAGCATCACAGGACCAGCTCAGTGGTAAAGATGTCAAACTAGGAGATATATCTCTATATACATATTACATACTAGCCTTCTGTCTTTTAAAATCTTAAATTTTGGCTGGTTTTTTGTTTATTTGTTTGTTTTTTAATACCCAAAGCATAAAGTGACCTGAACTCAGACCTGCGTTCCTTCAGGAAGCATCAGTTCACTTTACAAAATTCTTCATGAGGAGTATAAATCAACTTTGCCTAAGGAACATCTCTCCCTACACCACTTGGAAGCCTTCTTTCTGACACCAGTACAAGGAGATCTGTTGCCATTCCTTCACAATGCACAGCACTAAGATAGGCTACCCACTAGCATTTTTATCTCCATGGTATGCAGCTCTACAGTGGGACATTTTTCCTAAAACCTTCAGCATAAACGATGAAAGCTCTCTGCTTCCTCAATACCAACAGCAGAGACCAACAAGGCGAGGCAGTAAACATCGAATAGTGAAAAGCAAATATTATATATTTCTAGTGTAAAGAAAATTTATGTAGTTTTCCAAGCTGTTGTTAAAAGCCTACATCATTTTGAACTTGTTTTGTATAAATGTGTCTTTCTGAGAAGACTACCGTGCAGAAAAACAGCAAAGAACACAGAGCTGAAAGGAGTGGTGCCATTATCAAGAAATAGAAGCCTGGCTTTGCATTAAAAGTTTCAGTTTAAATAAAATGATCTTTTTAAAAGTTAGTTTTTAGCAGTCTGTAACCAGCTTCGACCACCATATCTTTCCCAAGAAATCTTTTGAACAGAGATGTCTTTAAAAGGGTTCAGAGTTGCTGTAGTGACTCTGAAGTAAACTCCTCGTGGGGGAAAAAAACCCACACTGAACTGGTTTTAAAGTCTAATCAAAACAATTTAGCCTAGTGCATGCGTTTCTATGCCAGTGCAAGTCCTTGTGTACTGATTATTTTCATTACAGTTACAGGGTACCTCAAAGACAGTATATTGGACCAGAGCACTCCTGTACTAAATTCCTGTAGAAAAAAAAAAAAAGG
>NW_020955418.1:396933-401268 GCF_003031625.1 Empidonax traillii | reverse complement strand
CAGCACAAACTGCCCACGAGGAGAACAGCAACATGAAAAGCTTCATTGCATCATTAGGTCACAATTTGTGCTAATCCCCCAAATTCTGCAGGAAAATGTAAGCACCTAGAAAATAACCTGCCTTTGAAGAGGAGTACTCATGGCTGGATATAGACCACCTGTCATTCTTTTCCTTTACTTAATTCCTAGTCCATCCCTCAGCCTCGTTTTCTTTCCACTAAGAAAAAAAATTATAGCCCTCCTTTCCTAATTCCAGTGCAAGCATCTTGATATCAAGAAGCATTGTTTTAATAAGCCTTGGCAAAGCATGCCCATTTTTAATCACACAATTAGAAAAATAAATAAAAAAATAGAGCCAGACAGAGGAAGAACAAAAGAAAAGGGGACTCTGGGCTACAAAAAAGTGATCAAAAGTAGAACACAGTGCCATTGTAAAAGGTAGGGATCTGCCCACACCAAATTCAGCCTGTGGTGTCCACCAGGAGGTTCCAGCCTGGGGTCTACAAATAAAAGCAAGAAGAGAGGGATGGGCAAGAGAAGTTGCAGTGACAGGGTGGAGCTCATGAGGAAGCTCCCCAGCAGCACACTCTCTCTTCCAAACCTTCACCCATCACCTGCCAGGGCACTGGGATATGCTTTGAGGTTCAGCACTACCAGAGGATTTGTGGTGAATGTTCACGATTCCTTCTTCTTCTCCTCTTTCCCTTCCTGATTTTGTCCTGGTGAACAACGCTTCACCCTCCAGGAGCAGGGTTTTGTGCTGCTGTGCTGGGGCTCCTGCCTTTCACAGGGGAGACAGAATTGAGAGCCTACTTTCTGCGGGCTGGAAGCCTCCTGCAACATGTGCTGAAAAGGAGGAAGGGTGTTTACCCTTTCACCCTGGCCAAAATCTGCTTTGGTTAATAATATCCAGCAGACTAAGCACTCTGTGCCCCTCCTCCCTGCCTTTATCAGTAGATGCCACTCACCACTCTGCCTGGCCCAGGGAACAGAGGTGATCAGCAGCAGCATCACCTTCCCCATCCCCTCAGGTGCACCCCAGGGGCAAAGAAAACATCCTGAATTGACCGACAGCTTTGTTGCTATTCCTGAAATTACCAGTGCACCTGGAAGCAAAGGGAGGATCCCAAGAGTGAGAAGCAATTGGGTGACAGCTGAGCAGTACTGTCCCATCCGGGTTTCAGAATCAACCCACACTGCCTCCCAGGGCAATGGGCCCACTTGCTGGGGGGGAAAAAAGAGCATTTTCAGATCATGCATCTCCAGAAGTCTTCTACATGCCTCGCAAAACCCCAAGGGCTAGAAGGCTGCTTGCCTTTATGGCTTTGGAGCTTGACACTATAGGCCTTTCCAAAACAGAGTGAAGCTTAAAAGTGTTTTTTTTTAAGTCATGACAGGGGGTTGTATCACTTGGCCAGCCCAACATCTATGTAGTACTGATATTCTTTAAGCTTTACCTGCACTGTGGTAGTGAGCCTCCACACTTGGAAGTGTACCATAGTTATATTGCTATTCTGTCAGCATACCTTACACCTGGACTGACACAATGCAAGCAAAACACTAAGATCAACACCTAAAACATTGAAATAAATTATCAGCATTCCCCTAGGTCTCCCCTTTACTTAAGTCCTGTTTCAGACACTCTTGCCTGTTTTTTCAACGTTGTTTTACTCTGTGAAATCGGTGGGATAACTCATACAAGTCAAGACTAAGCACTCATGGGTCCACAAATGTCAGCTGTGCAGCATCAGTGGAGGAACTCAAAACAAGGACAAGAGATGCATATTGCATGATATGACCAATCAAATTACCTCAGTAGAAGCAGAGAGACTTATATGCTCTGAAAAAAATTCCTCAACTTTGTTCTCACTGACAGATGCACATTAAGCATATTTTTAAAATACTATTAAATAGAAGTTTGCACATTTTAATGTATGGACACCTAAGTATTGTCACAATTGCACAGTCTCTGATTTTAAAATCTTCTGCTGTTACATAACTCCTTACAAGAGCCCAAGCCTCACAAAGCTTCTCACAAAAACCATCTTGATCAACTGGACACTGCCCATAACAAAAGCTACATCTCTCTGTAGATTTATCTACAATAAGAGCAATGAAGAGAGGGTTATCCTGTGACAGAACTGTGTCAAATCTCTGAAGATTTCAGATTTCGCTTTTTGAAAAATTATTAAGAGAGCAGGTTTTTAGTCAACAGTGTTTTAGCTCTGAAACTGTGTATGACAAACAATCCAGTTTTATTCAAATCTCTTCTGAAATTTCCCACATTTTGCATGCTCTGCACAAAAACGAGTTATGGTACTCTGAAGAAGTCTAGACCAATAATATTGCAGGTTTCCTGCCACAAGTTACAGGGAGAATATATTGGCCAATCACACATAAATCCTATGCCTGAGAAGCAAGAATTTCATCAACAGACATAAAAGGTGAGGGGGGGAAAAAAAAAAAGAAAAAGAAGTTGTGCAAACTCACACCACTGCCAAGTTCTGCTCACTTTTTTATGGTAACAAGAATTACCCTAATCCATTAATGCAGCTCAGCAGTATCTGCAGAGGTACCGATATCAGTAAAGATGCACCCTTGCATCTACTTCAGTTTTTTCACACACACTTCTGAAGAAAAAGTAGCAAAACCCACACTCAGAGCTCAACTGCTAAAGAGTGTTTCTGCTTGGCCATTAGTAAAAGATTCAAACCAGAAAGTCTAAATGTGAACAACCATAAAAACATGCTCATGGTTTTAACAAATCTCCATTTCAGTGGATTTGAGATTTCACAGGAAGTATTTCCCTGTGACTTGCTGTATTGTTTTTCGTTTACTTTAGTTTACCAAATTCCAGGGACAATATGGCCAAGAAAAATACCTGCATACAAGGAAAGCCAACAAGGAAAAGTTTCCTTGCTTAAATGAGGCTTGAAAGGCAGGAGAGGGCAAGCAAACTTTTTGCTTCTTACAACTTCAGATCAGACAAGAAGGAAAAAAAAGGGGGGAAAAGAGGCTCATTTCTTTGCAGAGTTCTTACCCCACTGCCCCAGCTGCATGCTACCCTGTCACAAGCTCTGTCAATTCATCCTCAGTATTCCCCCATGGTTGGTACCTTATTTTCCCAGAAAGGTCTTCTCCAATACTCAGCTTCTTACAGCAGAGGGGCATCATTAGTCTAGCTGACAATAGCTGATCCTGTAGTTCCAGCACACTTCCCCAGCTGGGAAACCTTCTCTTCATTTTCATTGTAATTACCTGGTAATTGAAGGAGCAACAAAGTCAGAGTGAGATCTCAGATCTGTTGCCACATGCCGCAGCCCGATGAAAGGAGAGGCGACAACAGCACGAGGGGTTCTTGCTCTGTCGTAGGTGTTTATTAACGCAGGGACACGTGCAGGCACAGAGTCAAGGGCACTGTCCCCAGCTGAGGGGAGAGCTAACCCTTATATAGGGTTCGGGGCAGAAGGATCTGGAAACTGGGAGGAGCATGGGACGAAACAACCAATGGGGATTCAGCAACATGCATAAATCAACTAGGAGCCAATAACATGGAAGGAGGGAAATGGCAAGACCGCCCACACTGTGGCAAATCCTGGCCAATGAGGGAAAGGGAAACCTTGACCAATCAGGGAGGAGAAAATTCATGAGGGGACTAACAAGTTCAAATATAACAAATATAACTGGGGTACAAACATTAAAAAGCATGCATTAACAGTAAACATTATAAACATTAGTCAAACGACTACAGAACATTCTATTCATTTACGAATCAGGCCCAAACTGCCTGCAAACGTCCATGTTATTAGGCAACAGTCCTTTTAGTATTCTTCATATATCGCGCGCCATTTCTTGTATTCCTCTTGCTTCTTTCATTTGTCCTCCTCATTTCCCTCTTTTTTGTTTTTAGACGAGTATATCTTGCTATGGCTCCAATTGTAGTCAGGCATTTCCAGTGACACAACAACTAAGCACACTGTATCAGCGTTAGCTTCTTTTGCTAAAGTAACCCAAAGATTACTTCCCAAGCCCATTGCCCAAGTAGGGATGCTGGTTGGAGCAGCGTGGGGGAAGCTGCAGTTCACCAGTGGCCCATTTTACAAATTTGTCTGTAGCCCAATACCCCACTGCATCAACGAGTCTCTGCCCCACAAAGTAAGAGGAATATCTAAAATGAAAGGGTGAAGAGAGGCAGACTTATCCTCCAGCAAAGACTGTGGCACCTCTGGGGAAGACAAAGTACATGCTAGCAGTGGTCGAGAAGCGACTGATTGTGTCCAGTTAGCCTCCGTGGTCATGGCTGATAACTGTTGTACTGAGATAAGCTTCGCTATG
>NW_020955418.1:391689-394411 GCF_003031625.1 Empidonax traillii | reverse complement strand
GAAGGAGGGAAATGGCAAGACCGCCCACACTGTGGCAAATCCTGGCCAATGAGGGAGAGGGAAACCTTGACCAATCAGGGAGGAGAAAATTCATGAGGGGACTAACATGTTCAAATATAACAAATATAACTGGGGTACAAACATTAAAAAGCATGCATTAACAGTAAACATTATAAACATTAGTCAAACAACTACAGAACATTCTATTCATTTACAAATCAGGCTTAAACTGCCTGCAAACGTCCGTGTTATTAGGTAAGAGTCCTTTTAGTATTTTTCATATATCGCGCGCCATTTCTTGTATTCCTCTTGCTTCTTTTGTTTGTCCTCCACAGCCACACCCTTCCTACCTCCTGGCCTCCTGCTGAGGGGTTTATATCTCATTAGAACAAGCACTTGTGACCATCCACCCACCAACAAGCCTTGTACTGCACAGGGCCGATTTAAAGGAGAGGGAATATTCAGCCTGAAATGCCATTGCTGCTTAGTTACAAGCTGCTCGGCCACAACCTTTCTCCAAAGACCACCGTGTTTAATGTGTGGCCCAACCACCCAGACCCCCTCTCTATCAGCCACCACACATCCCACTCATTGTCCCACTGCCATTGTCCCAGTTCTCCTTCTGCAGAACAGCCACAACAGCACTTTTCATCCTTGAAATGCACCACACAAATGAGGAGCACAAGTCAAACAAAAGCTACAGCCGCTCTGTTTACTAGGGAGAAAGATCAATGGGTTTCAATGAAAGGACAGGAAGCTGATGTTCTCACTGGAATTTGTTGGTAAAACAGTGAATAGTGCCATCGAGACTGACAAAGTCTCTTTTTTTCCTCCTCTTACTCTTTTTATAAAATGAAGAATCCAATGAAGAGCGTTATCGTGTAGTTATCAACAGGCCATGAAATGGGGAACATCAGCAAATGCATTCAACTCCTTTGTTTGCTCTTTGAAAGCATTAAGCAGAAGCCTCAAAGTGCATATGTGGGGGAAAAAAAAAAAAATCAAGCCACAACAGAAAAAAAACCAAGAAAATTCGCACAAGCAAAAAAAAAAAGACAAACTGCTAGGATTTAAAAAAAAAAAAAAAAAAAAAAAAAAAAAAAAAAAAAAAAAAAAAAAAAAAAAAAAAAAAAAAAAAAAAAAAAAAAAAAAAAAAAAAAACAAAAAACAAAAAAAAAAACTGATTTGAGGGATATGCAGCCACGTTTTTTCAGTATTTTTCCTGTGTTCAGGATGTATAGAGCCAAATTGATTGGCAAGGAAGAGCATGGCTGACCTAAAGAAATAGCTAACCGTTCCTTACACCCTACAGGCCACTGCTGTGACAAGCCAGCCCTTAGGGCCTGTAGAAGTACTACACCTGATGCTCACATGATTAGGACCTTCTTTCAGGTACATCTAAAGAAATCCTGGGTGCTCTAGGTCTAATCACTATCTACAGCTTGGCATTTACTGGATACCAACGGATCCAAGCCTATTCATAAGTAAGGAGAGTGCTGTTCTTCTACAGACATGGCCCCTCCTCTCTTAACCAAGGTTACTCCTGCACAGTGTAACAACATTTTGCAGCTATTCCTGGAAGTATTCTTAAACCTCTGGATGTTGGCAAAGTGAGTTAATATGACTGATGTCGAAGAGGATGCTGCTGGAAGAAGGGCAAATGTGTGCATAGACATCATTTATCTCAGCACCTTGGAACTATGGGAATCTGTCACACAGCCTAGATGTATCTTTTTTCCTTATGCCTTAAAAATAATTCACCTGAATATTTAGGTATATGCCATACATTGTGCCCATGATATGCATCACATGTGGATAGATCCACAATGCTGGTGAACAGTTAAAATGCTATCATATAACTCATGCCAAATGTTTTGCAAACATTTTTTGCTCTCCCAGGACTCCTTCACGATATCCTAAATATAAAATATCAGAGTCCAAATTCAAAGCGAAACTTTGCACAGGGGAAACTGTGATTTTCCTTGAGGGCTCAAAGGAAAATTCAGGGTTCTATGAAAGATGAGGTTAGTTATTAGTAATGTTGTTCTTCAAAGGACTATAGAAACTGAGAGGACTGAAGTCATGGGAAAGTAAAGTAATTGGTGAAAATGTTTTTAAAGGTTAACCTTTACTTTTAACTCCCTCTGAAGAAGCGTAAAGAGACGTGGTAAGATTTCCTTCCCACTTGTTTTGTGCCAGAAGTATGATCCCTTGGACTTACTGCTTGCAGTGAACCTGTTTTCCTACTTGAAGTTCCTCATTGCCATTTTATACATTGATATAAATCTGTCTATCCAGCAGCCCAAACACGGCAACACATCAGCAAGAGCTGTTCTCTTCCCTGAGCATGCACTGTCTATTCCAAAGCCACTGAGAGCCCAGCAGTTCACACTGAGCCCCAAGGGATCCCTAATAGCCAGGGCTGCTGATGTATGTGGGGTGTGGTCACTCCCGTTCATGCCATGGGAGCGCTGTTTGCTGCAGGATGTTGAATGGAACCACAAGCACGTATGTCTTGCACTGTTTGGCTCTAAACATGAGCATGACTTGAAAAGTAGATGGGACGTGTGCTGGCCTGACAACTGCCCTCCACCTGGTTACCCTCTGATGTTGCTGCAGCCCGCTTGTCTTGCCCAAGATGCACATGGAGGGATGGATGCAAAGGCAGGTCGGAAGTAATCTTGCTCTCATTCCTCTTTGCCCACCTCTGCTTCCTGTGTCA
>NW_020955418.1:315565-391436 GCF_003031625.1 Empidonax traillii | reverse complement strand
GTTTGGCTCTAACATGAGCATGACTTGAAAAGTAGATGGGACGTGTGCTGGCCTGACAACTGCCCTCCACCTGGTTACCCTCTGATGTTGCTGCAGCCCGCTTGTCTTGCCCAAGATGCACATGGAGGGATGGATGCAAAGGCAGGTCGGAAGTAATCTTGCTCTCATTCCTCTTTGCCCACCTCTGCTTCCTGTGTCAGGCCTCAATAGAGTCAAAATGAAAGGGAAAACCATGCTGCTCCCTCTGAATCTGTGGCATATGTTCAAGCAAATGGTCAGCCAGAACTCAGTCCTCTTTCTATTCCTTCTTTTAATGAAAATTGACAAGCCAGTGTTTCAATCAACGTGACTTGCATCAGGAATTGATAACGTTTAGCACGGACTCACCCCAAACAAAACACACACAATCATTGTATTTTACTTA
The DNA here is from genome assembly GCF_003031625.1 of Empidonax traillii. Lineage (NCBI taxonomy): Eukaryota > Metazoa > Chordata > Aves > Passeriformes > Tyrannidae > Empidonax > Empidonax traillii. Next base: position 391,012 of record NW_020955418.1, on the reverse strand, counting down.
ATAAAAACATTGGTTCTCCTAGCCTTAAGTTTCAAATTCTATACATTCCTGGGTGTGGTCCTGGTTACATGTCACCTCATTTTTTTTTCACTTAAAAAAAAAATCCCCACAAATCAAAATTATTATCTTCCAGGTATAGTTAAGCTGCATTTTGTATCTATATATAGACAGCAGCAAAAAATAGCTATCCCTTAACATCTCTGAATGCGAGTGCTCCTTCTAGAATAAGAGTTTACTTGACAAGGTATTCAGCAACAGTTATTACACTTTAAGTGCATATCCTGCCTTACTCCAACAGAACTTTCAGCTTTCTATTGAAGGCATAACAGTTGAACTGATCTTTTATACAGGGGGACAAATTTAATTTTCCGGCTCCCATTTGGAAAAGAATGCCTATTCAAGACAGCACTTAAGCCTCACGGAAGTCAATGGGACCTAAACACGTGTTTACAATTAACCATGTGCTTAAGTGGTGGTCTGAACTGGGTGAATAAATGTGAAGTCAGTAGGTCTGCTTGCATAAGAAAGAATTACCAGTCTGGAAGAGAATTATAGAATTTGGCTATAAGAGGCTGGAGGATTAGTAACAAATGTGTCATTCCTGTAAGTAATTTACTTAAACCAAAGCCATGGCAGAACTGTTCAAAGTATGCACTCAGATTAATTTGAGGGACAGACTTAGAACATAATTATCAACCAGGGACAACTGTAAATTTGTAATAATATATGAGAATCACCAACTGACTTTCAAATGAAATCTACAGAACTGTACATCCTGCTTAGATTTAATGAGTTCCAGCCTCTTCCAGAGCTAGGTTGTGACTTCACACAGAAAACTAAGTAGCAATGCAGGCCAAAGCAGTAACTGTAGCTCAAAAAAAATGAAACCAAAGAGCATATGTAAGAGTCTCCAAACCCTTCCAAAATTATTTCTTGCATTAGCAGTTTATGAGAAAAATATGAGAAGCCATCAAGAGATCTTAAGGGGTTTAAGCTCCCAAGTCTCATTGACTGATAAGGGTCCTGTAAACTGTCAGACATACCTCAAGACACTTAAAAGTGAGAATAAATCCCTCTATTGGCCATATTTAGAGAAATGTATTACAATTTCCAGGCAAATTTATCAGGTACTTTACTTACCCTCTTTCTTCCCAGGCTTTCTCAGTAGTACTGACACATGAATAGCTGATACATTTGATGAAGCATGCACAGTTCTATGTTACACATGAGAGGAAAAGGAATCATCTCCAGATGTTACTCCAGTTCTGGAAGATCAATCAGAAGTTTAACAATTAACAACACTTAGACCAAATAACCCTTATTGACAGGGTTGGGGGTTTTGTGTTTGATTGTTTTTTTTAAAAAATCAGTACTCCTACTGCACTTGTAATGCAGTACAGTCATAGCTGGCTATGGAAGGTGACCCTCTAAACTGGACTGACACCAGTTTTTAAGTGCCAGGAGCTAACACCGACAACAGCAAGAATTTGAGGATTACAAGAATTACAAGTCACTGTAACCCTCCAAGGCAAGGCAGGGCTTCAGCAGCTCTAGCTTAGCTCACCTCAGGGCAGCTGCATCCCACTGCCCCCATGCCAGAAGGCTGCCCACAGAATCCCAGGGTAGCAGTGACAACCATCTCATCAGGACATTTTCCCTCCCCTTCATCTTCAAGAGCTGCAGAAACAGCAGGCCAGGCATCTGTGCCAGCTTTCCCCTTTACCACAGATAACACTGGTCTCCTTGTGCTCACAGAGCTGTGTGTGACTATTCTAAAGTTTTACACCTAATAACACAGCTTATTAGGAAGCTACTAATGAATTCACTGCAGCCGCTCTGCCTTCTTCATTTACTAGTAATTAAATCTGGCAAACCTGTGGATTGTTGGGCTAAGGAGTGCAGGACTCTGAGGTATGAAGAGGGATATGCTATTTCCTCAATTTTTCCTCTGCTCAACTCAAAGTGCAACTCTACAGGAAGTCAACACATTAAAAAAAAAAAAAATGTTCCTTCAGATACATGCCAAGAGCCTATGTATATAAGGAACAGCATGCACATGAGCAGGGGTGGCATTACTGCCACTGACATGATTTACATTCTCCAGAGCACTGGAGGAGCAGGGCTGCTGCTACATTTAGACATGTCCATGTGCCTCTGGCTTCCCAGGAAAAACTTTCACATGGTGTCCTTCCTGGAACCCTCTCAAACACACCCAAGGGGCAGGCTGACTGCCTGCAGACCATTTCACAGAAAGGGGACTGCTCAGCTCTCCTGGGCTCCCAGGAAAAATACTAACCTTCCAGTTGCTTGAACAGGTTTTTCCTCCAGAATTTTGACATTATACACACAGAGGATTACAGCTGGTCTCAGAAACACAGGTAGACTGAAGCAGCTGATACTCTTGGCTTTCAGCGGATCAAGACATACACCTACCTAAAGAGCAACAATATGCAATACCTATTTCTCTGTTTCCATTCTTTCATGGCACTGAAACACTTCTGAGGCTAACATCAGTCTTCCACAGCACTGGAGACCCTTTTCCCCACCACACAGGTCCAGTCATCCTGCTAACTCAGTACAAACCCAACCCCTGCAGCCACCACACTACCTTCCCTAAAACAATTCCCAAGGAGCCTTTTTTAAAACGTTACCACACCTGTTCTAGCTGATTCACATGATCAGCATTAACAGGCGATCAAAGTCCCAGGCACATCATCTGTTGCTTAATTACCACCAGCTCAGGCTAGGAAAACAAGTCAGGATGCCATCCCTTTGCCCCAGCATGCTCTGCCCAGTGTATGATCATCAAAACATCATGACCATCCTTGTGGGCTTCAGGACAGGTGCAGAAATTTCTCCTGCTGTTTGCTGCAGGGTTTAGATCAGCACAGAGTCAAAAAGCAAAGAGAGAAGGCAGAGAAGGTCTTAGCTTAACTCTGGCTTTGTAATCTGACATGAGTGCACCCAGCTCAATATCAACCTCCCCAGAGCAATTCACCGATTTGCCACGCTGCATTCCAAACAAACCAGAAGCCTGCAAAGGAGGCTCTACCTATACCCTCTCATTTTAGGGAGTCTTTGCTGGGCTGGGGTGAACAAAGAGCAGTGTAATCCCTTCCATTTATGGGCTGATCCCCACATCAGGGTCAGTCTGCTCACTGGGCACAGGATGTGATGCGGGATGTGAACGTGGAGCGAGTCTCTGCCCTGCCCCTGCATCACCAGCCCAACCTGCGTACTGCAAGAAGCCACAGGCAGCCGTCACAGAGGGGCACACGCTCCACAGCCTCTGGCTGGCTTTGGATACACCAGATGCAGCTGGTCAGCAGGCTGATCAGCAGTATTTGGCACATGAGCTCCCAAAGCCAGAGAGAAACCACAGAACACTGCTGGGAATATATGAGTTGTCAGCACCGCAGCAGGAGAGAAAGAGACAGGGATGAATGGAGGCCACTAAGCCAGTTAAGTCCACGCCTGCGTGCGCAACGCCTGCCAGAGGACAGACCAATATGGGCAAGGAGAATGGGGCACAAGGGGTCAGGCAGCTCAGCCAAGCGCACGTGGTGAGTCGGTGGCACAGCTGGGCCCAGGAATAAAATGATGGAAGGAATGTAATTCTCCTGGTTTTGAGTCCACTCTCCTTGTTTTTACACCAAACAGCCCCTGTGGCCATAGCATGCCTTTCCTCAGTTCACTTTCTATCATCCTCATTGTTAAGACAGGGCTCTGGCTTCCAAAATCCAGTATCTCTGCTCAGCAGATCCCATGCCCTCGGTTGTCTGCAAAATTCTCTGTGCCAGAATGCCACGCCGGGCGTGTCCCGCTGCCACAGAAGCTGCTGCCATCAGTGCTGTCTGTCACTCAGCATGAGCAGCAAGCGGTGGTAGGCTGGTGGCAAGCACAAAGGGAAACAAAGCAAGGCTGGAGTGGCAAAGCAAGCCCCTCTGGGAAGAAGACCCTTCTTTTGTTGGGATGCAACATGTGGCACTGGCTGCAGCATGGTATGGAAGTAGCAAAGGACATGCCAACATCAAGGGGACACTCATCAACTCAGAGTGAATTCTTGCAACCAATATTCTCATGATTCTCTCCTTTATTTTTTTTTCCTTTTTCATTTTTGGCAAAGCGGTCTTCATTATACATGGCATAAAGTGAGCCAAGTCACTCCTAACATGATCGGACACCTCCTAGAGTTCCCAAGAAGAAGATGCCTTCACATGTTCTGAACAGAAATGCAGCCCAAGGACTGCCCCACTTTCTGCTCTTGTGTTATGCAACTCCTCTGTACTCAGAATCTATCTGTAGGTTCTCCTGCAGGTGCTTGGTAGCAAGGTGTTTTGTTTGGCATCAGCTGACTTGGGGGGGAGATTGTCTCCCTTGTCTCCTCTGTATCATAATTTTGGATGCTTGTGTCCTTCTCCAGAGGATGGATGTAGCACTAAGACACTTAGGGCAATACAGGGCATGATGTTTGAGCGGAGGAACTCCTTGTCGGGGGATGCTGTGGGCACCAGGGGTTGGCATGGGTTCAAAAGGTAACCAGGGAAATTCAAAGGAAAGGCACGCACAGGGGGGTAATAGCTAAAACGATGTTGATCCTTGGTCAGGCAGTCCTCAAGTCACAAATAGTTGGCCACTGAACAAAAGCTTGTGCACAAGTGACATGATCTGCTCACCAGGTCCTCCTGCTGCACCTGTGCTAGCTGTGCAGAGACTGGACACTGAGCTAGGTGGACCACCGCTCTCAGTGAGGAAGGAGGGCCAGTATTTTTCCAGTCAACTCCTGTTCCAGGCAGGTGTCTTATGGGAGCCCTGGGAGGCAGGGTAACTTTGTAGTTCTGCCAGAGGCCCAGTCCTGCCAGCACAAGACAGGGGAGAGCGTGCCCCTGCACACACATTCCTGCTGCACTGTGCCGCCATCTCCCCGGGGGTGGCCAGGGATGCAGCTCCTGGAACCTCTGTCTGCTGGCAGGAGGATAATGTGGGTGCGTAACACTAAGGACTGGCTGGGGCAATTTATCAAAGCTCTTTTGAGGCTGCTCATGTCTTGTGAAGGCAAAAAAAGAGACTCAAGACATCAGATCGCCAAATTTAGGGCCTGACCTGAGCTTTGAAATAAAGCTTCATCCAAAGGAGAAAAGCAAGGGAATGACACAACTTGGTGCATGCACATGTATGTGTGTGTGTGAGATCCAGGAAACCTCCCTTTGCTTCAAACCACCAGCTCTCATAGGACATCTCGCTGCCCAGCATGATTAGGCACATATGGGGACTTTAGGATTTGCATCAGCCATTGGGATGTTTTATGAAGTAAAGTCAGTCAAATTTAAGATGCAGCCCCAGGCTGTTGGCATGGTCCCTCCCCTGCTAACTTGGGGGCTGGCAGGCTGAGCAGAGGCCAGGGACGGGAAGGACCATGGAGAATAGACCTGCCAGATAGCTTTCTTTTGAGTCACTGCTGAGCACATTTAACACTCCAGCATTTGGAAGGAGCCCACGTGGCACATATAGGCTATGTTAGAGATGTATAGAGCAGTTTTCTGACCTGCCAGCAGGCACAGTGCTGGTGCTTTTATATAAATTTAGTTAGTTAGTTAGTTTAGCTACTTATTTATTTGCCTGTCCCATTTCTGAACAGGATCTTCTTCTGAACAGTCATTTGCAATAACACTGAAAGGCAGGAAACAGCATGTTCTCACACTGGAGATGACCATTACATCACACCAAGCAATAGGAAACACTCCCTGCAGCTGCCTCAGTAGCTCCACACGGCCAGCACACACAGACCAGCCCATTCAGCGCTCATCTGAGTAACAAGGAGCCTCCCCAGTCACACACTCACCACAGCCCAGACTAAAGAGACCTGGCAGCATTTTGTACAGATGTGCATTTTCTACACAGTGGGCAGAAGCGAATTGCAGGCTGGAAAGCCCCAGGAACATCAGCATCACAAGCAAAAGCTTCCCCTCCTGCCCCCAAGGGGAAAGACAGTAGTGAATATCATTTATCAGTCAACTTGTGCTGAAAGATACTGTATCTTCCCTGACGGGGGAGCAGGAGCAAAGACAGCACAAGTCAACTTAGGAAAGAGGTATACAGAGGTATAAAATGGAAATAGCCTGGAGAGCCTTTCAGTGGCGAGGTTATCGTTTTGAATCTGAACCTTATCAAGTGTATTCACCACATAGTACTTATTTCATGGCCATGAGCTGGTCATCAGGCTTTTTAGGTAGCAGGTGTTCACATTAAAAATACTACAGGCAATCCTGGCCATCTAAGCAGAGACACTGAGGATTTAATTGGAAAGTACACCATAAATATTCTCCTTTTGTCACTCTAGATGATCCACCTCAAACAGGCCTAAGGCATATTGATAGAAAAGCTGCTGCCACCCTACTCAACATCTAGTGAGTTTAATCACTGGAGTAATGAGAGCAATTTTTTTGTAATGAAAGGCTCTTTTTTTCTGCAGCTCCTTCCTTAGCAATCCCGGAAGACTACTCCTCAAAGGAACAGTGCTCTGGTAACAGTGAGAATTAATATGGTTTTTTTCACTAGATATTCAAGTAAACTTCTGACTCATGTCACCTTATCTTTTGCAACGTCTTCCACTCAGATTTCTGTCTGATGTTTCAGCTCTTAACGCTTGTTCTTGCCTTGAATGCTCAGAAATTTAGTGGTCAAAGATCTGAACAAGAAAGTTGGGAGTTTTCTCTCTACAGAAGTAGCCCACAGCAGCCAGGACACTGGCTGAGCCCAGAGCTTGCCTTGGAATCACTAAAATCAATGCAGGACCAATACATCCTCACCTGGCACCCCCCATCTGCTGGCATGGCTTCACCTGCCACTTCAGACCCAGCCCTAGTCACCCACATCTTTCACCAGCATCCATCACCTCATGACACCCACCCTGCTCCCTAACTGTACTGGGCTGCTGGGGCACCAGCACTACCAAAATCCCTTCTTTTCAAGCCCAGAATTTGGGCAGGGACCAGGCAGCAGCATTTCTATCACATAGCATGTGCAAGGGTCACACTGGGCATGATGTGCAGGCCAGGACCACAGTGGAAAGCTTTCCCCTCTGATAAATTTGCACTCGTAGTCTAAGGCACAGCCTGCATCCCAAGTGTTTATGGTTGCTCTGCACAGTGACAGTGGAAAAGGATGTCTGTGGATATTGCTTCTGACTTAGACAAATCATTCCAGCCACAGAGGCTGTTTCAGGGCTGCATTTGCCTACATGTGATGTGGACAAGCTGAGCCTGTGTTAGTCTTTGAATGTGTTCCTGTGCTACAGAGGCAAGCCCCAAAGTCATGTTTAGAGACCATCTGTCCCTGACACTGAGTTGAGGCTAGGTATTAACTCTCAGGCCCAATCTTAGATGGGTAATCTTAGATATGTTCTGCCTTGTGGCAATTAATGGACACAACACAACCTAGGGGAAGAAAACAGCAAAGAAAAGGCTTTAATCTTACTATAAACTAAGCCAGACAAGGCCAACGCTGTTCCTGTGAAGGAGAAACACATGCCCTTGTGGCTGATATCACCACTGAGACAAGTATTCTTAGGAAGATGACAACCTTGTGCCAATTCCTATTTTTCTTTTGTTGGTGGTTTTTTTTTTCCTTCAGTCACATCTTGCCTTTCCATAGGCTGAGGACTGAGATGAGTAGAACCCAGTAGTAATTATCACCCAGTATCGAGCTCTGCTTTTGAGATGAAGGTGAGGAAACAGGCTGGCTATTATGCAGAGACCACAGAGTGGAGAGAGTGTCACACTAATGAAGACAGGAAGGATGGCAGACACAGGAAAGTGAATAAAAAGCATCAGGTTGGAATAACAGCAGCAATTTTACTCTAGTTTATTCTGCAACCAAAACTGGGATTGAAAATATGTTTATAATGAATGATACTCTCTCTGCAGCCTATTGCTGTTGTGTGGAGAACAGATAGCAGGGCAGGATTATTCACCAGCAAAGTACGGATCTGCAATGGGTGGTGGAGCCCCACACACTCTACTTAAGGCAAACTCCGTCAAGAAAGGGCAGAGACATCACATCACACATTGAGAGCTCTCTCCGAGGCTTATCATCAATAAAATGTAAGAACATTAAAAATGAGGACAGCAATTTGTGCATTCAGATTTTCATTCTGGCTCGCAATGTCACAGGGCAGTGAACAGCAGTCCCAGCCATAAAACATGAGCTGACCCAAAAGGGAACTATTTTCCTTTCTGCTTTTTTTCTTGGCTGAGACACCTACACAGCAAAATCACTTATCTCCCCAGCTGCCTCTGCTCCAGCAAGCAACAGAGTTGGCAATTCTTCTGTAGGCATTAAGGTCCTGATCTTGCTCCCAGCAAAGTCAAAGGCAAAATTCCCACTGTATAAAGGATCACAACTAATTTCCTGCAAGCTCAGTGAAGTTGTTGGAGTCAGCTTCCCAAAACAAGACAATGCATTTTAAAAACCACAGCTGGGGGGTCTACTGCATTATAACATGACCCCAGAGAGAGCAGAAATTGCTTCGAGGTGAGTGCTCATGGCTATTGTTTTAGGCTGCTGACTCAGGAAGACAGGGCCACCTTGTTTCTCATCTGAAAGGACTTTTTTGTTTGTTTCAGGACCACACAGGCTAGAAATGGCTTGGAGTTGTTGGTTTGTGGGTGGAAGGAGGAGTGGGAGGTTTCCTCCGTCGGCACAGACTGTGAGGAAACTCAGGGTTCTCAAGAAGCAGCTTTCTGGTGCCCTGGGAGAGTGGGAGGCCATCAAAGCTCTTGCCAGGGCTCCCCACAGGCACCAAGGCTGGAAACCAGGGTTCCATGGTGGCAGGTGCAGCTGGCAGAGTGTCCCCTGGGCAGCTGAGTTGTGGGAGCGACCTTCTGGAGAAGGTGGAAACTAGATCAGAGGACACTGCACAGGAAAATGCTGGGGGACAGCCAAGCTTGGAGAGGAAGCTGGGGCTGCAGAAGGCACTGTGCGATTCATCTGAGCCACTAATAAATGCCAAAAGAGGAAGGGAGTTGGTCATTAAGGGCCCCCTGCTCCACAGAGGGTGGAGGAGGGACTCTAATCATCCACCCTTGGTCTGTGCAGGTCTAGAAAGCTGGCTGCTGATGAGGTCGAAGCCGTAGTGTGTCACTGGCACAACCCACCCCATGCTTTCTTCAGGTCCCCCCAGCACATGGACTGCCAGCAATTCCTAGTGATGCAGGGACCAGTCAGTCTGCTGCAGGCACAACTGCAAATGTTGCTGAGGAAGCTGTTGCCTGAGTCTGTCTGACCTGTCCTGAATTAGTCCCCACTTAAACACACGCAGAAATAAAATGAGCCTATCGCTTTCCTATCAGCAATTTATGGAACATTAGAGTCTGAATTGGCAAAAGTCCCACTTTGCTGAGAGCAAGATCGGGCGCTCGCGCAGCACTTCATGTACAATTACTTTTAATTCGGCTCAGTTACCAGTGAACTATTATATCTGCAAGAATTTTTAAATGGATCATTTTGTCAGTTTTTCTCCTTACACTTGGTCTGCCTTAGACACTTGTCACCAATTTTATTTAATTAGCACCGCAATTGTATTAACACCACATTTTTTTTAATTTAATTATGCTCCTGCAGTACCCCAGCTTGTTTTGTGCAATTAGCGCTCTACTTTCATACAAATTAATCTCCCTGGAGAACTGCATCGAAAATAGAGAAAAAGAAGAGACCTCATTTAATGGAAATAACAACATCAACTGACTATATATGTATGTAGCCCTCATATGTTGCCAAACATGCAATTTGAGACTTGTGCCTCCCATACACATGAAATGATCAAGCAGTTTTCTCAGGAGTGAATTCACTAATTTAATTTTGTTGTGAGCTTTCTGTCCCAGTCGTAGCACAAAGAGTTAACTCTGTCTTCTACTCTATCAGGCAATTTAATCTAAAGAGGACAAGAGGAAGACTGGTTCCTGTATCTGGTAAACATTTGCTTTATCAGGGAATGTAAGAGTACCTCTAACAGCCCTTCTCACTTCAGCTGCAGACACAGAGGATTTGATGCCTATTTAGGGTATTTAAAGCCACTGACTGCTCAGTCCCTGTGATGATCTTTCCGTGCTGAGCTTTGTCTAGTGTTTTGACTACCCTCCACATAAATTGTGACAAACCTGAACCACTAACTTATATTCCAGCTTGCTTATACAGTGAACAGCAAAACAGCTAATCCTGAGGCAGCAGAAGAAGCTGAATGGGCCAGCTTCACTCATTATCCATCCTCGTGGCATGGTGTCAGAAGTGAGCAAGAAGCATGGCCCGGGAGGGAGTGTTTTGCCCAGTTATTTGCTTTGAATTTCTTTGTACCAACTCTTGTATTAATTTGTCATTCCCTGCACTTAAAAGCGTTTCATCAAGCAGAAAATTTGTGGAAAGCCTGTCTGAGAGCAGAGCACAGGGCCAAAGAGGTGTACACACACCCATGCAGTCGAGCAGGTGTAATGGGGTGGTATAATGGTATAATTCATCTCTAGAATACCACAGCTAAGGGACACAGCTGAGTATGTGGGGACAGTCTGCAATGCCAAGGTAATGAAAAGACAGCGAGTGTGATGGCATGGTGACCAGCCAGTTAGTACCCATTCGGTATAACCCATAAGCTACTTCTGTGTTTTATGAAAAAGATCTGAGAAACTGGACCTGGGGTGGACACTTCAGACCATCGCAAGAATCACCAGTAAAACTAAGATGTGATGCATTTTTGCATGTTTTCACAAGCTGGGTTTCACAGGACCTGACATCCCTGCTGCTGCCCTCAGAGACTATCAAACAGGCAGCAAACCTCTCCAGCCACTCCAAATCTTCTTACATCATCCTCAGGTATCCTTCTCATAGACATCTACTTCAGAAGCCCCTTCTTATTGTACCATGAATTGAGAGTCCACAGAACAATCCAAGCAGACTTGGCTGAAAGATTTGTGGTGAAATGGAGGGTGGAATTTGTGCCTGAAGCATGTTCACCCATGCTCTTTTCAGCCCTGAAGCCACGGTGCTTTTCTCCCAGCCTTCAGAGTGATTGTCTGAGGAATTCCATTTTTGGGAGCTGTAAGAGGCTTCTCCTGCAAATGTGATCTGTGTCACAGAGGAGCTGGAAATAACTGCAAAGAAGGGGAGTTTGGGCAGCTCAGATATTATCCCAAATCTTTTTTTGGCCTTTGGAATGGTACTAGGAATTTTGCACAAAGACACATTTACCATTTGACCAGAAATACTATAAAAACACCTTTACTGTTAATGGCTTCTCCTGCTTTCTCAAACCATAGTGGAAAACAGATACATTGAGAAAAAAGGCACAAATGGAAAGCTAATAAAAAGGTGGGGATGAGTCAATCAGCCACACAGAACTGAGAAGAGATCCAAGACTATCTGTGATTAACAGGAGTACATCAGGGGTTTTTGGTTTCTCAAAGCTTACTCTCAGCCAGCTTAAAGTGAAATGTGATGTGCTACAACCTTCTGGTGTGTTTTAGAGCAAAAGCAAGTCCTACTTAACATACTTAACTTCTTTTCACAACTGACTTCTTGAAACTTTACCCTTTAGATGGTCAAACAGGCCATTTTGAGCATTTGACAACCCTACACTAGCCAAATCATATTAGCCATTGAAGAAATAAAAGCCCAGGACTTGACTGGACATCTTCTGTGCTCTGGTATAGCTGGACATTAAAACAGTGCCAGAATGGCTCTTGAGTTCATCCCGTTGCCATCAACCTGTATTTTGTTGGTTTGGCATCTTTCATTTTCAGGTACATAAGACAGAGAGAAACTTGGTATCCCCTAGTTTACTTGGTGACAGAGGAGCTTAATAAGGTAGCGACATTCAGACTGTGTAGAAAAGCAACCAGAAGTTCAGCAAATGTCTCCCTCACCATTCCTAGATACTCTCTGGAGGACACAGGAGCTGTGAACAGCTTGGAAAGAGCAGGCTGTGAGCTATACCAGCACCACCAGTGTGGATGAGCCTTGACTCCTCCAGCACAGTCTTTGCATGGCAGTTGCCTTTTGCTTGAGGTGGAGGCTGAGGGGATGTTGGCTGCCCACCTTGGGCACAGACCTGCATTTATGTATGCAATTCTGGCTTTAAAGCCACTTTTGCTCTTGTGTTCCTCACAGGCTATGCTACGGTTTGCCTTTAAATCAGTCTCCAGTCCTTCTGTCTCTGTGTTATCCACGATAGTTTTAACACAGACAGCTTCTTCCCTCTGCTTCACAGTCCTCTCCCCCCAGCTTGCAGCAGGGTTGCCAACATGTGTTTGTTAAAAAGGGTTGTACAGGGCTTTTCTGCTCCTTGCCAAGGTACAAACAAAGGACCCATTTTCTGGGATCAGTTAGAAATAAATTATTCCCATGTTTCCCATGTAGAAGTGTTATCTTTCTAGAACCTTGTTACCTGGTATGTTCAAGTGGTCCAGTGAAGGGCAAAACGTCTGCATGATGTTGGCAGAGCCGACATTCCTAGAACAACCTGGCAATTTCAGAGGTTCCCTGGGTAGTGACTCTCCATCTTCACCTATTTACACTCTCAGGGCAGCACTCAGAAGGATGATTGTGCCAGCATTTCCCTTCCTCGGGGTTCTTGGTGGAGGAAAGGTGGGATTTCATCCTTCTTCTCTGCTTGCCAAGCTGAGGAGGAGCACATTACCCCTGCATTCCAGGCAGCTTGCTTCCCAGGCCTTCCCGAGGACACAACTGAAGACAAAAGGCTGTGGCTAAGTGTTACATTTTAGCTGTAATTATTCCCAGGAGAAGATCCTTAAGGGCCTCATCTATCCTGGGCTTCTGCCTTGGTCACAGCCAGCAATGATCTCACCAGCAGCAGAGGTTTCCCAGTGCACAGACACAGCCATGCCGGAACACCGTTCGCACCTCCGCGGTTTGCCCGGCAGGGACAAGCCACTGGGTGAAAGCTGATTTTGGCAATTCCGGATCAGGGATCCGGTGTTAGACAGGTGAAGGCATCAGAGTCGCCAGCTGATTGGTGCCTGCCTCCTCCCCAGCCCCGGCAGGTATTTGTGCTTCTGATTGCTCAGATGCAAAGCGCTGTGGGGGGTTTCTGATCAAACCCTTATGACCACCGGGCTCCTGCCACCCTCACAGGGCTGGCATTCCAAGGCTTAGCCACGAGACCTGGGTGGTGCCTTCAGCTGAAGGGTTTCCTCCTAGCACATTAAAGCCCCACCGGCTGAAAACCCCTTGTTAGCACTTGCGGCACGGAGCAGCTGATCACTCCAGCAGCAGAACAAGTTACTTTGGAGATTAATGACACGCTCGTTCAGCTTTGTCCTTTCTGTTTGTTAACTAGTTCCTTCTGCAAATAATAAATACAGAAGGGGGGGAAACCCCCCAACCCTGTTCTCCAGCACACCACTGTGAGGAGACAGGATTAGAATGACATCAAGTGGCTTTCAGCGTGACTTTGTGCAGTGTCAGGGTAGACATTCATGCTGCAATACAATTATTCAGTCAATCCCACTCCCTGTGAAGTCAATGGATACTGTGCCAGGGACTTCAAAGGAGGAAGGATCATGCCCTCCTGTGCATTTTAGGGCTCTAACAGAGGTTGCTAAAAGCAGTTTTTAAAAAAACTAATCCTATTTATTTTTCACAGAAGCATGCAGAAACACTAGACTTGCTAGCTGCTAAGGGAATTCCAGTTTTTCCGCACTTAGTTGTGTTCCTAAGCAGAATGAGGATGAAAACTAAAATCTTTTTTTTTTATCTTCTGAAAAATGAAAATTCAAAAAACTGCAAAGCTCAGTTTGGATCAATGAAAACCTTGTTTTCCAGCAACATCAAAACATGCTTTTTTGGTTTGGATATCTGCCACGTAAGAGATTACGCTGTGTCACAGAGCATTTAAAATAACAGTTTCATTGGTGTTTTAGTTAAATGAGACCCAGAATTGTCCAGTCTGACAAGGTCTGTAAGGAATGTCTGGGTTACATTGCAGACTTTTCGTTCTGCTGTGTTTTATTTGTAACTGAAATCCAGGATTAATTGATTTTTCATTCTCTGATTGATAGAGAAAAAAAAACAAAGTTTTTGAGTAGCTCTAACCATCGTCTACTAACTTACAACTTGCCTCAAGGGAGCATTTATAAAGAATTAATAAATGACCAAGAGATACTACAGATTTGCTATAGACACGAATATTACGTATTATAAATGCTCATATGCACACAAGTGTTACAGAAATTGAGACAAGCCCACTGACCTCCTGTCCTCTACAGTCATCAATTAACCATACACTAACCCATCCGTTTATCCTGTACTAACCATGGGTCCAGCTTACTGTGTTGATAAAGCCTACCCCCCATGGAAAAGCATGGCCATTTATGTGAGAACTACTTTGTACCAGCACCCGGGGTGATGTTCCAGATGTGAAGGCCAGCCTCCACAAAGGTTTTCATAGACTCACTGAAAGATTTGTGTTGGAAGGGACCTTAAAGATCATCTAGATCCAACACCCCTGTCATGGGGGCATGGCGGGTGAAGTGCTCCAGGTGAGATGCCAAGTGCAGTACCGGGAGGTGTTTATATCCCTGCTCACACCGAGCTGGGCACGGCACTGGAGGAAATGACAAATGCAAAAGGGATGGGAACAGAAGGGAGATTTATGCACCACCAGGTCACAAGGCTGGTAGTTCTCACGTTGTCCAACTTAATGTCCTGTTTAAAGGCCACTGCTTTAGCTTCATCTGCGAGAAGCAGAGCTCTGATGACAACCTGGGATGTAATAATTCATGTACTTCTAACACAAAGAGCCAGCTCCTCTCAATCCCCCTTTCAGATACTTCTCCCACAAAAATGGAAACAAAAGATGATTGCAAAGCCCAGGAGGCTACTCGGGCTCTGCTGTTCAGAACAGCCATTTCCTACCCCGCCAGAGAAAGAGAGCTAGAGAGGGAGGGAGGTGGAGATAACACACAGCACAATTTACTGCCCAAAAACAACCTCCTCAACTAAAGGCACATCTGTAATCACTGGTGTGAAAATACACTCCCCGGCAACATGTGAGAGTGATTTACAGCACGGCTTCATTCCCAGCAAAAGGGCTTTCAGCAGCCAGGAATGCTGGGCACATCAGCTCCGGGCTACAGCGCAAGGGGTTGTGTGCAGGTTAGAGGGGCATCTCACAGAAAGAATGGGGTGCTTTCTCCTCTAGTAACCTTGATGCTGTACAGGCACAACGTTTCAAAATGCATCCCATTAAAACGCAAATGCAGTTATGATAACGGCAGTGAAGAACAGTGTGCTGAAATAGTTTTAATGTTTGAGATATCCCAGTGAATGTTTCTGATTTACAGAAATCTTAAGAAGCTTACTGTATTAGTTCTGTTTCCTCGGTTAAGCAAAATCAGCTTTAAATCCCTCTTCCCCAAGAGAGGCAAATGGAAAGTATAGGTTGTAGGTATTAGAGAAACTCAGATTTTAGCAGAATCAGTTTAAAGTAACTCTTAAATTTCATCACAGATATCTGCTAACTGATCTAAAATGAAGCATGTATCAGTTCAAATTGAGCTCTCATGGAGGCTTGCTTCAGAACAAGCTAATACAGAACAAACTAATCAAACAGACTGCCATCTATTCTAACAATTGCTAACATTATCATTACTTCTAAACTGAAAAAGACATGCCAGGCTCAGAGTTCGATCTGCTGCTGAAGATGCGAGACGTCTAATGTCATCTTTCAATATGAAATACCAAAGGCATAAAGGTGAGTATCTTGAGAAGGGATTGCAACACATGCAAAACTTGAAAAAGAGGCCCTGGACAGAATTAATTCTATCAGGCTTTAGCTTTCCTAACCTGGTCTCTGGCTGCTTCGACAATTTCTCTGAAATTCTTTTGTGCTGATCTTCAGGTGCTCTTCTGTTGACCTGTAATCCCTCTCCGGGCTCTGGGCACCTATTGCTGGCATAAGCATCAAACTGGTAGAGATGGGATGGGTTAAGGTTCCCCTCACCCCCCAGAAATTTTAGTTAAAGCCCTCCTCACCAGCTTGGCAAGCCTATGGTCAAAGCTGCTCTTCCCCTTTTCTGACAGACCCAAGTAGTCCCATGGTCTAAGTGGCAAACCCCTGGCTGTGGCATCAGTCCTGTAGCCATTTGTTTATTCAGTGGATTCAACTGGCCCTTCCAATATAAAAACTACCTGTGCTTCAGAGTCGCTAATGTCACAGCAGCATGAATTGTCAGAGCTCTTCATGACACTTTGCCCTACTTTTGCATGGTCGGCATGGCTCAGATCACTGAAAATAAAGTCACTACTCATAGCTTCATTTAACAGCATCACTAACAGAGTGAGGAAAAACTCACACTGAAGAAAAGAGGAAATAAAGGGCAAGGTGGAACTCCATTTCCTAATTCTCAGCAGTCCATACCTAAATGTCCACACATTCCCCCACAACAGGCCTGTTATAGGCCAATCAACCCATGCTCTGGCTAATTCTCTAACTTACTGTGCTGCTAAACAATTCCCACTTTTCTACAAAAGGGGAAACTGAGTTTTGGAAAGATAAAGTAAGGAAAAAGAGCCTTGCCCAATCTCCAAGATTGCACCTCAAAGAATAGATAGCATGTTTCCAGTCCTAGTTATCATTATCACGGAAACTATTTTACTGCCATCAGTAGGTAGCAGAAGTGGTCCTGAAGTGCAGCATCAAGAGGCATCAAGACAAATTAGCTAAGAGTGTGCAATGGGTAGAGCCACAGCTCCATACCAGACCAGAGGTTCTGGTCCAGTATTTCCCATTCAGTTTGCTGCCTTTCCTCTAGATATTTGCTGCACAAACACAATCATGTGTCATTAACCCTAAAAATACTTTTCTTCTATTGATACATTTATCGTTTCTCTTTCTTGATGAAAATATTGGGTGATTGGTAATTTGCAGTTACTATTAGAAGCAGGTAATCATCCCACCAAATAGAGCAGACATGCCTCAATAAAAGATGCAGCAAACAGAATTAATTGGGTCCTGAATGAGTGAATTAATGGTTTACTAGATCTTAATGAATCATCTGCTACTTCCTCATATATGTCATGGGAAAAGCTTTAGAGGTGCCTAGAGGGTCAGATTCCCTCATCCGTAGCAAAGACCACAAAGAAAACTACTTACAGTTGAAGGCCTGGGAATTAGAGTAAGTAAGTAAGTAAGTAGGGCTGGGTTACCACCTAGGGTCAGCTGTATACAAAACTTGGGAGAGCTCCGGCAGATACCTTCCATGTGGGTTCTGCAGGCTCCTGGGAGGTGAGGGAGGAGGAAGACACCTGTATGGCATGACTGGACCCCATGAAGATCCTGGCACCTTTCATTGAGAAACACCACAAGAATCAAAGAGCCTATCACTGAAGCGAGCACGTGCTGACTGGAGGTTAATTGTGGCCGTCAGAGATGAGTGGTTACATGGTTGTGCCTGCTTTGAATTAACGAGGCAGTTATTAAGTTCTATAGTTCTTTAGAGAAGAGGTTGTAGAAAAGGATGGAAACTCTTTAAAAAAAAAAAAAATCAAAACATTGTTTTGTCTGCTGAATGAGACCATGTAAAGTAGGCAGGAAAACATATCTGCCCATGAACAAGAAACTTCACTGAAGGTCTCAATGGACTCAAGAAAAAAATGCTGACCAGAGCCCACTGACATATAAAATATGTGCTTTTCAAGACACCCAGATTATTCTTCTTTCACATCACATTTAGTGCTTCTTAGGAGCCTACAAAGAAAGCAGAAAAAAACGGACAGAAAACCCCTGCTGCCACAGCTCCTTAAAAAACATCCCTTGCATGCTGTGAGCTAACTGTGGTGGACATGGCAGCAGTTGAACATTATGATACCCACACTGGTCTCCCATTCAGCCCGGGAAACCAAGTCTTCTTGGTGCTGCTCCTTGAAGGAACAAGACCTCTTCTTCCTCCTCACCAGTAAATTGATGCCTGCTGTTGGCAAGGCAATGGGTGACTTGCTAGAGGGTGAACCAGTAGTTTACTCCGTCCTGCTGTGCTGCACAGGAGAGTGATGCTCGTGTGTTTATACAAATGAAAGCTTCACTGCCTTGGACTGCTGCTGAAAGTGAGGAAGATATTTCTATGCAACCTTTTAGACTAGCTTTCTTTTAATGTTTTAATTCTGTTTGATGACATAAATCCAGTCTGCAGTTTCACGTTGCTGGAGGTACTGTAAAAGTATAAAATAAAAAGACGGGCCCTATCTCAAGGAGTTTACAGTCTAAACACAAGTCAAAACGAGAACAGATGAACAGACAGAGTAGAGAGCACGGCTGAGATTAACCAGGGATAAGATACAATAGAGGAAGAAGTGGGGATAAAAGAGACAGCCCGATGAAAGTTGGAGGAAGATAAGAAGGTCCTCCAAAGGATGTGCTGAAGGAGATTAAAGAGGTAGGAGGAGAGGCAGGAAATGATAGCCCCATGGAAGCCAAAGCAGAATAAGGTTTCCAGAGGAGCAGCCCTGACTGTCTCGACCGGGGCATGTTTTTCGGTGAAAGTTCAGGGGTATCTATTGTTATAAACCTTCAAGGGGAAAGGGGTAGTTGGTTTGGGGGGTTTGGTTTTATTCCTCTGTAACAGGGATAGGCCTTGAGAGATTCCCTAGAGCATACTTTCTTTATAATCCTTTTGGGATTAAATAACTCCAGACACATTTCCCTGAGGGCTGGATCCCCTTTCAGTTTGGCAGGCTGGATAGGCAGCTGCAGCCTCTCCTCACAGAACGGGAGGATGTTAACTATCTCCCTGCCACAGATTGCCTGCCATGCCTGATGTCCCTCAGGCTGGGATCAACCTGACTTTTACCCTCTAGGCCACCTTTAACACACAGAGAAGCAGAGGGGTGTGCTGCCATCCTGTGAGAAGGATGAGGCTCCAGAGGACTATGGCTGCACCACAGCTGTTCAAGGAGGGGAGAGCGTTGCTGGCTAAAAGAGCAAGCAAAAAAAAAGGTGTGTACATGTACACTTCCTTCTGCAGTATACATATATTCGAGACATCCAAACTGTACTAAACCTCTAGAAAAATGAGGCTTGTTTTCGTGGGATGTGGAAGAGAACAGAGAAATCTTCTCTCCTGCCCTGACAAGACAAAGCACGCATGAGAATGTAAAGCCATATAATCTCATCAGATATGGATGCTTACCAATTCATCCCAGATTGCAAGTGTCCTGGTTGGGATGCTCTCCTGCGTGGCACAAGTACAGTCCATTCCCATGGATCTCACTCGCAACAAATCAGTCCTCAGGGAGCGACTTGAAACCTAAATTTCCCCAATTCAGAGATCATTAGATTTATTTCCTGATTAAAAAACCAAACTTTTACTTGCTTCAATGAGGAAAAAGCCAGTATAGCCCAAGTTGAAACCTCCTCTGTGTTATTTTAGTCTTTCTTTTAGTAGCTTTGGTTTAGCCCTTCTTTCAAGAAGATGTATCTTACCAATATGCCCACTTACTCAGTTTCAGTACCATGTGTGTAGCTAGGAGAAGGGAAATATGAAAAGCCAGCAGTGGTGATACGTTTCATTTTGCAGGGATGTGACAGGTAGTGGAGCAAGAAATTACCTACCAAGACAGCAAGGGGGAATTGGAAAATGCTCCTTGTGGTCCCCCAACATGACAACTTGAGGGGAGTAGCTGGTACAATATTTTCCACAAGCCATTAAACTTTGCTACTAAAAGAGTAAGTAAACATTGGTAGAACCTGACCAGACCCTACTCTTTGCTGGTTTCATTTGGAGAGCTCACAGTACTGGAAAACAACAAAACAGAAGGCACATTTTTCTCATCTGAACTGGAATGTCCCCACCACATGAGGACTCACATCTTTCTTCTTGCTTAAGCCAAGCTCTCATGCAGTGTGTGTGGGAACTCAGCTATCGCTGCTGCTTCCCCTTTACTGCCAAGATGGGGGGAACCATCTGCAAATGTATAAAAAGATTAAATTAAGGAAATAAATGTTTCAGCAATACCAGCTATTGCTATGTGAACTGTCATGTGTGCATGGCCAGCGTATCAGTCATTTGCCTGATGTTCCCCTTATCATGGAAAGTCAGCAAGAGCCTTGTACATCTGAATCCATGGGGCTGTAGCTCCTTCCTAGTCCAGCCATGATGGCCAAAAAAGGCTAGGATTCCTTCCCAGAGGGAGGTTTTTTAGCAGCCCAGCTGATACCGTCTTACGTGCTTTTAGGGAGTCAGCACACTTGAGCCAAGAGGGGTAAGTTCTGCATGGGAGACAGGACAGACTGAACAGAGTGGTGTGGGTGGGCAACGCAGCCTCCACAGCACCCAAAGCGGACAGATGCTCCCAGCTCACGCAGCCTGGTTTGGTGCATAATTTTGGTGCAAGTGCTTGGAGACGTGAGCGCTCAAGGCCACAGGGCTGCCCTCCTGCAGCAGGGTCCGCTCAGTCCTGCTTCGCGTTACAGACTCCCTGCAAACAGCACGATCCTTGTGGAAATGGCAGATATATCTGTTTATCCTCTGTGGGCACGGAGTAAATCTAATTAAACCAGGAGGCCTTCAAAGTGCCATTAAGGCAAATTGGTGAAACGTATTCAATTACGCTCCCCCCATTTTCCTGTGGTTTTGGCCTCCCTGTCTGAGGGACAGGATTTTAGAGCACACAAACTGATGGAAAGTTCCTCAATCTCCAAGGAAAGATGGGAGAACGAGTGGTCTGTTCACATTTTCCCATAAGTATCACAGTAGCAGTCTGTTAGGGAAGGGTTTATTTTAGGAAGAGCTATTTTGAAAGCTAAAGTGTCACATCCTGGCTGGCTCTTCTCATGGTGTTACTATAATCATCCAGTTATGACAAGCTCAATGCAGAAAAAGCAACCTTTTTTTCCTTTCTTTCCTTTTTGGGGAAAAGAAACAATGTAGTTAGCATATTTTTGGACAAAGGCTGTCATTTTATTTCTTTTTTGGTACTCTTTTTGCTTTTCCCTCTCATCTAACACTATTTATAAAGCACCAGACGCTAGATCGAGGAACTCTCTGTCCTTTTTGATGCAGAAGTCCAATGCTTGCAGCTCTGCCTAGCCCTGCACACTTGAGTGGGTTTTCTGAGTCTAATACAGCAAGCACCCTTCTGGCTGGCACATGTTCTCCTGAGTTCCCCTGCTTTCACACAGCTGTGGCCAGGGGTAGGAAACCACAGCCGATGAGAACTCAGCATCTCCACTATCTGAGTTAGCACTTTTCAGTTTTAAACAGATACGTCCAAACATCAAAATCATCCTGCAGGTACCTGTGTCTCTCCCCAGGGAGGTACAACTTAGGTGGGCAGATGTCTTGCTGTGGATTCTGAGCTGGAGTCTCAGCTTAGCAGGCGTGAGAGCTGGGCGGTGACCAGGCTGGCTGATCCTGCTGGTGCCACACACAGCAGAGGCCAGGTCTTACACTTCCCTCCTCTGCTCTGCTCTGCAGGCTGGACTCTAGCTAAAGGCCAGAGTAGCTTGGAGCAGGACTAAAAGACTGGGTGCTTTCATGAAATAAAATTATTTTCACAGCTGGAGTTGAAGCACAGTAGCTCATTCTGACTTAAACTGCATTTTCTGTGGAACAGAGACACAAAACAAGGCAAACACAGACCGCGTCTTCTCTTGCACTTAAGGAGCTCCTGCTTTGAATTCAAAGGGCATAAGTAGGAAATTGATATACTTTCTAATTTATTGGAGAGAAGATAACTCTCGGAAAACCAAGGAGACTGCTCTCAATTTATGGGAAGCTGTCGCTTTTAAACAGTGAATGAGCAAATGTTGAAAGAGTCCTGCCTATAGAGCTTCATGCATTTAATATTCAGAAGACTCACAGGAGATGCTAAAGTGCCCTCAGCTCAGAAAATTAATAAAATATTATCTCATGAGTGAACTTCAAAAGCTTTGGCAGTTCCATTCATTCCACTTCAGATAAGCAGCCAAAATATTGCAATATCCTGCTAACCTGATATGAAACATCCAGCTTACCTTGGCCACTAACATTAAGCTGGAAATGTGTGAACAATCTTTATTATTAAATATTTAGCCATTTCATCTGCTCTGTTGTGCCTCCCTATGCCTGGATCCAGTAATTCCTGCTTCTAAAGGTGGATCTAGGTCCAGATACTCCGTTGGGCTTTGACAAAACAGCAAGGATCTGAAGATGCAGGATTTAAAGACTGCTTTTGGCAAACCTTGCAGCTCTGCCCTTAAGGGGTGGCCTGTCCAGAGATATCTCTCTCTGGGGCAGGAAGATCCTATTTGGCTGGTGGGTTAAATGGCCATGCAAAAGACATGGTAGGAGGACAAGATCTGAGGAGAGGACACTTTGGAGTGATCCTACACTTTGGTGGCTTTGTGCTCCCAGCTGCCTGAGGAGCAGCTTGGACACCCTTTGAGTTGGGCTCTCAGTTATTTCCTTCTCCCTTGACAGTTTTGGGTTTTTTCTTTTGTTTTCCTCGGGCTTCTCCTGCCTTAACAAATTACTGATGCTGCTAGAATGTAAGCTCTTGGTAGGAGCCAAACCTTTTAATTTGGAGCCATTGGGTGGCCTTACCCTCAGGCCAGTGCATGTTAATATGTAGGGTTCATGCTCCACAGCACTGAGGCCTGGTGCTTGCTGAGGGGGTAGGTGGGGGCACTGACGCTGAGATCCCAAATTCAGCTGACGCCCGTGGGAGTCAACACATACTAAAGTCTTCCCTGCTGCAGCAGCAACTCACCCAACCAGCAGTGGGATGATACATCTCAACAGCATGCCTGTGTGAAACGTTTATCAGCAATAGTGTGGCCAGCAGGACTGGGGCAGTGATTGTTCCCCCCCGTACTCGGAACTGGTGGTGTCGCACCTCAAGTCCTGTGTTCAGTTTTGAGCCCCTCACTACGAGAAGGACATTGAGGTGCTGGAGTGAGTCCAGAGAAGGGAAACAAGGGAAACAGAACTGGTGAAGGGTCTGGAGCATAAGTCCTCTGAGGAGCAGCTGAGGGAGTTGGGGTTGTTTAGCCTGGAGAAAAGGAGGCTGAAGGTGACCTTATCACTCTCTACAACAACCTGAAAGGAGGTTGTTGCCAGGTGGGGGGTGGTCTCTTCTCCCAGGCAACCAGTGACAGGACAAGAGGACGTGGCTTACACTGCACCTTCAGGCTGGACATCAGGAGGAATTTCTTCATGGAAAGGGTAGCTGAACATTGGAATGGACTGCCCAGGGAGGTGGTGGAGTCACCACCCCTGGAGGTGTTCATGGACTGGACGTGGCATTCAATGCCACGGTCTAGTTGACAAGGTGGTGATCAAAGTCTGGGCTCAGAGGTCTTTTCCAACCTAAATTATTCTGTGACCCTATGATCACCAATGAATGATGTTTTATTACTTCAGTGATACTCTGGTAGTGTAATCCAGGACTGACAGATCCTGTGCTCCTCACCTGCTCTTCATTTCTTCCTGGATGCCACTTCTCAGAGAACATAAGGGATAGCTTCTTCTCTCCACTTTCTGCTGGAAGATAATACAATCTTAAGCAGTGGTGAATAAATTTACATAAATTCTCCTGTCCATGACTGCATACTGCTGGGAAACAGGATAGAGATCCATTTCTTGGCCACCAGTTCAACAAGAGGCAGTAACAGCTGAGAACCAGCATCATCTCAGGGCTCCCTGGTTATCCATACGGCTTCAGTTATCTGTTAGCCCAGATATTCGCTTCACCCCAGCCCAAACTGACACTCTCATCAGTCTACAGACAGAACAGAAATTAAATCCCTTCGGCATCTCATTTTCCTCTCATCTCTGCCACCAGTCCCTCCACATGAGGAAGGGAGCCCAGGGGAAGCTTTATTAGTCTGTCAATGAACTTAAAATGATAGCGCTTGCAGGACTGTCAATCCGGCACAAGTAATGAGTTAAATATATATATATTTATATTTAATTGCCAATTCATCAGTAATTCTCGACAGATGGAATCCTTGCATTTCAGGTCAACTTGACATCGCCAGCACTCAAAGGTCCAAGTGAGCATTGCCAAATTTAATGAGCTGCAGTAACAATGTCTCCACATTATTGGACTAATTACTAACTTCTGAAAAGAAAAGAGGAGAGGGGGAGGAAAAAAAAAAAATCCTCTAAACAGACGAAACTTTAATTAACAGCATTTTGAGATGTTACTTATTACGGAACAAATGCCACTTCAAAGTGAAAATTGCCTCTAGGTGGATAATAGGTCTAATGAAAGGTACAGTAGTCATATATACGGCTTTAAGTCTTCAGAATAACCAGACTTCATGGCAACAGCCAGCACACACCACTCCTTGTGATGCAAAGTCTCTGTTTTCATCGACCATGGGACCATCCAGAAGGGTTTGGCATGAGGGCAGCCTGCTGCAGGTGTATCCCATCTACTGAATCAAAGTACAGAATGTGGTGTAGCTGGTGGACAGTCAGGCAAAGGCCTGGCAACTTGAGTGGCTTGTCTTGAATTTCCAATGCAAGATTTTTACATTAAAAAAAAATATTGTTTTCATTAAAAGCAGCGGCTACAGCCTTGGACTTCCAGGTTGAATGTACATGTTTCATTGAAACCAGTGGAAAAGTTGCATGTTAAACTTGTTAAAACTTCTAATAATAGAATTCAGCCTCAAATGAATGAAGCAAATGCAAGACTAATTTCTTCAAATCGACTTTCAGCAACTTCTGTTCCTCTCTCTCTCACACACACACACATACACTCATTCATTCACTTATCTAAACAGACATGGAAAAAAAATAAAAATCCCAGCCTTCAAACCAGTCAAAATATTTTTCCTGTGAACTGAGAAGGAAGAAAAGGAAGAGGTTTGTTGCTATTTCTGTTTTCAAATGCTGAGCATTGCTTAGATCTGCCATGATGAGGGGCCATGTCAAATTGGCTAGATCAGGAAACAGCAGGCTGGAAAAACCTTTCCTTATTCTGCAGAGACCTTCATGAATCTATTCATACCTTGCCCACTTCACTCACCAGTGTAACCACCTTTACAAACCCCACTGATGGGAACTGCAACCACAGCAGCTCAGAGCAGGCTGTCACCTTCCTGCAATAAATTCCGATGATCCGGGAAGTGTAAATCACACCATTTTGTGCTGGGAAAGCTCAGCGGATACAACAGTAGTTGCATGCATTTAGGTGCATTTCCCTGACTGGGACCTACAGAGTGAAATTCAGTGCTTGCTGATATCCTGTGCAATCTTACAGGATTCACCCTGCCAACTGCTGCCCCCCAAGGCAGGAGGCAGGGGATGATAAAGCTTGGCATCCTCTGTCTGTACAGAATGCACGCTTGCTGCAAATTGAGCCTAAATATTGCTGGTGCTGGGGGGGAGGGGAGAGAGAGGGAGGGGGAAGAGACATTTGTTTAGGCATAAGGACATATCTGAATTTACTCCTTGGTTGTCTTCCCTCTCCTGCCCCTCTAGGTCCATTATTTTCCATTTCAGAATTAGCACCTTTGCCAGCAGAACATAAAGTCAATGGCTAAGGAAAGCTGCAGCCTCTGCCCTTGGAGCATTTTCTTGCCCTTATGAACACACCTTAGTTGAAGCCATTTGGAAACGAAAGAGCAAGTGCTCTGCTGACAATATATTGAAAACACAGGGAACTCTGAATCCACGTGTCCCAGGAGGCTGCCAAGGCACTCAGCCTGGCGGGGTGAGGAAGAGTGAATTCCACATCCCCAGCTCCAGCAGGGACCCTGCTCTGCAGCGCTCTCCTGCTCACCTTCAGTGTGGCCTCAAGTAGCACTGGTCTTATTGCCTTAGGGGGATCTTACCTTGTTTCTTCCCTTGCACAGGACTCTGTCCTTCCAAAGCAGCACGTATGAAGTCCCAGCAAAACAGATCAGCAAAATTTCTGTGCTTTGGTAAAGACCCAAAACCACACCTACAAACGGGCTAGTCAGAATCCAGAAATTTAATAGACTAGTATGGAGAGTTAACTTTATCATCACCTTTCCCACCTCCTCCCTCCAACTAAAACACTTCCAAAAAAAAAAAAAAAGAGACAACAGCTAAGAAAGAGGCTGGTGGCTATGTTTAGCTGGAACGGGATTTGAGATTTTGAGGGAAAACCCCTGGCTGTGAAGCACTTGGCTGATGCAATTTAAAGAAGAAATAGGCTTTTACGTATCAGATCCTGACATCAGTGGGTGTGAAGCTGCTTGGTTACTGAGAAGAGGATCCCAGGACCCACAGAGCAAGGTGTACAACAGGAGAATATACCACAAAGCGTGCCTGTGTTGCAAGGGGTGCCTTGTTGGTGCCTTTCATACTACCAAGCTGCACTCAAATCATAGCATACAGTGGCTATCATGGCCATCACCCTGCCTGAGCCTCCAAAATAATTCTTGAGTAGGTCCTAGTCAACTTAAGCTACGATTTTCCACATAACAAAAATATGACAGCCACCATTTAGCTGCATGTGACTTGATTCCTGCTGTGTTCCCAGCTCAGCCGAAGCCTCTGATCCAAGCCATGCCCGCCCAGGTTTGACATATGAACCCAATGTTTCCTTCATCACCTGGCCTGGGGGCTTTTGTGAGCCTTCATGCCAGTGCTCTTGTGTACATAGGAGTTCGTTCCTCTTCCAGCTGCTGCAGTCTCTTCTAACACCCTCAACTTTATTTCTTCTGTGACTTTTAGGACACCCTAACTACCACAGTGGAAGCTTGCATGGCAACCTGTAGAGTCCGAGCTGGGGGGTTTCCAGGCTTGTGGATGCCAATTTTTTTACTGGAAATGCCCTAATTAGTTCATAATGCACTGCATTAATGTGACAGCCAGCCACCTTACCCCATGTCTGTTGGCTTTTTCAAGGCTTTTATTTTAAAACAAACAAACAAACAAACAAACAAAACCTCCCATTTCAGACTGCAATAACCTTTCCCAATGCTGTTCTCCTTGCTCTGTGCACAGCTGAAGATAGTGCATGAAGATTCTGCACAAGTGGTGGGTTAGAGTGGAGGGCAGGATGTGGGTCTGGTATCTCCTGCATCTGTTCAACCAGGACAAGCAGTGTATCTACCCTGGCAATTCCCTTTCCCTGAGCAAGAGCTGGTGGGAAGCAGGGGGTCCTGGATGGGGAGATCTGTGAGGTGTCCTGAAGGTCCCTCAAAACACCCACTCAGAATCTTCACTGCTGAGGCACTTTCTCTGCAAAGAGAGCAGGTCAAAACTCACCTAGCAGGAGCACTGACAAAGCAGGCAGATTGTGTGTCTTAGAAGGTATAAGCAGAGGCACTGCCAGATAACTAGGCAGAGTTTAAACCCTAGGACAATTAAGAGTCCTGTACTGTAGAAATATCCTGACTTGCAGCTTTCTTGTACTTCTTTCTCCACTTGATACACTCAGATTACAAACTTCTCACAGCACAGAAGAACAACAGGCAAACAGCCTTCTCTTATTCTCACTATTGATGCTTAAAAGCAAAATAAAAAAAAAAAATTACAAATTAGTCTCCCTCACCAAAGAATGGGAGAGAGAAATCCCCAGTGCAGAGCGTTTCTCCCAACCCTCTGGTATCCATGAGGCAGTGTCACGCCACAGGGGTATGAGGTTTAGGAGCTGTTTGCAAAGTTTTCCCCTGGTCCCAGGTTCATATTTCAAGCCTCTCTCAGAGATTGTGGGTCTGAGACATGGATCTGAGTCATGCCAGTTAGCTCTTCAGCCTGACTTGCTATGAGAAAGGGTAAGGGAAAAGATGGATCAAACTGATGACCTTGATAGAGGAGGTGTCTGCACCTTGGTTTACTTCAAATCTTTGAAAGCCTGGTTTTGAGTGTAAAAAAATTAATAAAACACCCCAAAAAAAGTAATAAAAAGCTAAGCCATCCAATTTTTCTGGCCAAATATTAAGGCACTGGAAGGCAGGCTTTTTAATGGCTATCATTCCTCCTGTGTTATTTGAAGATCCCCTTGTAAACGGGAATCCTGGGTCTGTTTTGCCATCTGTTCCCTCCACTCCTGCCTAGGAATCCTGAAAGGGTATTTATTGTATACACAGGTTCAGTGAGGCCCACTTACTATAAACAAATACTGCATGAAATATGGTGGGGCCAGCTTTTTCTACAGTGCCTGTATTTATGAGGGAACAGTATAAAAACAAATATGTAATCTGGAAATAAACCTGTTAACTGAATGAAAAGTCCTATGGAGCAAAACATAATGATTAGCAGAGCCATTCAGGGAAAGACCCTGTTAAGGGAACACATCTGCTGTCATCCACTTTGCATCAATGCTTTTCACCCCTGATAAAAATCCATTTAAAAGCAGCCATCAGAAAATCATGGGGGAAGGGATAGGGGAGAAGGAGGAGATGATACAACCTAAGAGCTATTAAGCCAACCATGGCACTTCTGCTGGTTCTTGAAACACCTCTTGAGTCCTGCACCCTGCTGTCCACCAAGTATAATCTATGTTATTTACAGCATGTACTAGGTACAGATTACAGTCACTCAGCTGAAGGGGGGAAAAAGGGAACAAGAAATAATAAAAAAAAAAAAAAAAAAAAAAAAAAAAAAAAAAAAAAAAAAAAAAAAAAAAAAAAAAAAAAAAAAAAAAAAAAAAAAAAAAAAAAGGAAAAAATAAAGAGCAGCAAAGCAGTTGAAGGCTAGCATGGTGTGCTGAACAAAGGTTCAGATAAGGAACTGGCAGTGCAACGTGTTTGTGCACACATGCATAGAAAATCATATTTTGCTTTTGACCAGTTGCATAGAACCTAAACGTGGGCTACGTGGAAGAGCAGCACAGGATAAACCTGCTATGCTAATGCAACTCAATCTCGACCTCTGATTGCCAGCTGCTCCTGCGGGCGGCATCACTGCTCAGATGCAGGAAGTACTACTTTAGCTACCTGTTCCTATTCACTCTGTAGTGACAGACCTCGAGTAAAATCACAACCTACTCTGCAACCACTTCACCCCACCCACACAGGCAAAGCTAGCTACAGATGGGCAAGGAGTCACACTTGTTGACACCCTCTCTCCCCATGATTTACATTTGCTCCAAGAAGTTCTGGGTATTTCCTATCTCAGTATCTGCTTTCCACTGTGGGCTGCCTGACCCTCCCCATGGAACCAGTTATTAATACTCCAGTCTCTACCAACAACGCAAACAAAATAGGCGCAGGCTGATGCAACTCTGCAAAGTGCCGTACGGAACACTGATGCAACCCCAACTGAGAGCTGCGATTACTCCCCCAGAGTGCGTGGGATGGGATGTCCTGCTCGCTCTCAGCGTGACTCTTGCTTTCGCCTTTGCCTGCCAGCACAAAACCTGATGTAACTCATGTCTTCCCTGGCTTCGGAAAGCTGAGTCTGTACCCCGTCTCTAACTGTTCCCAGGTAAAAACACTACACCGACAACGTGCTTTTCCTTCGTCACGCCTGTGACTTCACGGTCAAACTGAAGTGCATTGCCTTGGTCCTGCTGGCAGCACCGGGATCGTTTCTGCTTCTCACCCATCAATCAAAGTAAAGCAATAAAACCTTCACCCTCGTAGCGAGGAAGACAATGCCCGAGCATCGACTGGAGAGCCGAGTAGAAGATGATGGGCCTGTGCCTTCTCTTCCCCATCCAAAGCATGGAGTAAGGCGTCACATAACACAATTTGAGTACTAATTGGCAAAACAGGCATAATAATTTGCTTTAACATGCAGTACGTTGCTGATGTATTGTTTGCAAACCAGCACTGACTTGCTGCCTTCTGCGTATGTGAGCTATATGTAAAAGCTTTATGGATTTATATCACTACAGTTACTACTACTGCTCACTGACACACTTTAGTATTTTTATTGCTTTTTCATAGCTGACATGATTCTGATGGTATGTAATTAAATATTTTACAAAGATAGGGTCTGATCCGACAACCCTTATGCACATGAATAATCTCATTATGTTCAGTGCCTCTACTCATGTGCCCAAAGCAGGAAAGTCTGCGTTCCTACTGTACAAAAGTAATTTTTTTCCCCCTTCTATATTCCTCTTCTGGGATTTTGATGGAATTAATAATGGGGGGAAGAAAAACTCTTAAAACCCCTTCATATTTATTTTGTGCATTGAAACCTTCACCTAGGATTTAAAGAAACTACAAGAACACCGTTGTGGCAGTTATGCTTGGCCAGGGATAGAAAGAAGTAAGAGTTTGTGTTTTGTCAGAGACTGAAAGACATAATGCTTTTTTGCCAGCCTATATCTCAGTGTGGTTTCCTGAGACCAATTAAGAGTTTGAAGGGGGGATTTTTTTTCAAGAATTCACGACTCACTTTAAAAATGCGGTGTATTTCAGGCATGAGGGGGATTGCCCAAATGTTTGGGTTTTTTTTTTTTTGTATTACCTGCAATACTTGTCACAGTCACATGCGTCCTTCAAACTGATACACGTGCAAAATGCTCCTGCACCAGTGTCTTAGAGGCTGAGAACATCCTGTTCCCCACTGACACATTTACATCTTCATGTGGACGTTTTGCTTGGCTCCAGCAGGAGACAAACCTGACCCAAAGCTAGACTGGGAGCTGAAGATCTTACTCTGTAATAAAACCAGCTTTTCAAGTTTGGATTCAGATCTTGAGCCTACAGGCACACTTGTCCCTGGTGCATTGTCATCCTGGCACCTTGTGCAACACATCGCTACCCATCTAGAATAGCCAAAACAGTCAGACAGGAGGAAAAAGGCACCGGTAGATTTTGGGATTTGAAGATTTGGATTCATTTAAGGAGACATATTTAAAACATTGCAGCCATAACCAAAGCACAGATAAAACGAGAGGGCATTTGGGCCACTATGAATTCCATGAAAAACACCAACCCTAAACAAAACTTGTCACTTTGCAATGCCTGTGCAGCTAAATGAAGGTATTTTTCTAGTTTTCCCACAGCAGGGAATACAGGAAGGCTCTGAGCTCAGCTAGCAAGACTCTCTGGTCATTTTATGCACACACCCTACTTTGTGGACTCCTGAAAAAGCCTCTCTCCCATCTTTGGGCAAAAAAGGAAACCAAATACGAGTTTCTGGAAACAAACAGACTTTTTAAATTAAAACCTACATAATTATTAGCATAGTATGAAGCCAGAATGTTGCACAATTACACCTAATCTGTGACTGGGAGGCATTAAAGCCGTGACCAGGAGGCATTAAAGCTTATCACAGCCCAGCCCAAGCAGAAGGACAGCCATGTGGCTTTTGGGGAGCTCTGCTGGACTAGTAACTTTGAGCATCACTAAATCACAAGCCATGACAGAAGGTGAAAACTTTCTAGCACGTGAAGTTCAGGAGAGCTTTGGTGTCAGGACAGGGGTGCAAAGCCCTCTCCTGGTTCTGTTTCCGTAGTAGAGGTCACACCACAGGCAAATCCCATCACCTCTCAGCTGCTGCACCCTTTGCAGCCCTTTACTGTTGCACTGAAAATGGGTGCTTTAGAAACAAGTCCAACAACTCTACTCGTGGCAAGGATCACAGATGTGTTTCAAGACTCAAACTGAAAAGGAAGAGAACAAAAAGTCGTTTATAAATGATCTGATGCAGCAACCTGCTGGCCATACAGCAAGGGAGCATTACCCTGCCCCAGCAGTCAAGCCCAGAAAGAGGATGATCTTTTGGAGATTCATCAGCATAGAACCATTGAGCTCTCCTCCTCCAACATCAACTGTTTTTCCAGGATCTGTTTAGAAAAAACAAGTCTACCCGTCCCCTTCTATCTTGGCCACCTTTATATTTTGGTTGGTGCAGGAAAACAGGCTTCCAGACCTGCACCTCCTCTCCTTACCTCCTCCACTCTGGATAGAGTGCAATCTTGGGCTTCAAGCCTGCTTCCCTTGGCCTGATAAGCTGCTGCCAAGCTGCCATCAGGGACAAAATCAAGAAGACTTAAATGGCAGGAGAAAGCTGATCCCGCATGACACATCAGGGAAAGACAACACACACCAAGGCCTCTGGAAAACAGACTCCCTTCTGGCTTCCCAGCCATGTGCACATTTATGAGGTTTGAATAAAATTCAGCTGAAGTATGCAGGCCAACTGCTGCTTGTCCAAAATTAACTCAGTTGCTGGACTTTTGTCCATTTAAGAGGCAACTAATCCCACTCTGCGCTGCCTAGGTTAAGCCCTGTCAGTATCTGAAATACCTCAAATAGCATCAACCCTTCTGATAGCACTGCAATGCAGTGTGAACCTTTCAAAACACCTTTTAAAACATGATAAAAACACACAGATCAAGACACTACGGTGACCCCAGCACATGGATGGGTTACAGCCCTTTGACAAGTCAGGAATGGCACTTGAGAGAAGTGGAAGTGGGTAGTTAGTGAGACACAAGGTTTACTTGCCCGTGTGCACCTATGAACATGAACATATGGATTTCTTTACATCTTGGCCCCAGAGAACGGGCATAAAACTTTGAAGTTGCCACCTGGCTTCTGAGATTATTTTTCCATTTGTGGATTAAACAACATCTAAACCCATGTGCATGTATTTTTCTGTTGAAAATAGGCAGCACAGACAGTTGCAAAGCAAGGAGATGGGTGTGAGAAAGAGGATTTCTAATGACCCAGGGGAAAAGAAATAAAGGGATGAGTCTGGGCCTGCCAAACAGCTGGTTAAACTTCAGAGCACAGTTTAAGACTGTTCTGAGGCTTGTGTACCCACAGCAGAAAAAGCACCTTCTCCTCTGCCTTTGTTTTTGAACAGTTTCCCCTACCCCAACAGGCTGTAAGCTGCTCCATACAGCAAGATTGACTTGTCTCCTCACCCGAGTGAAAAAGCCGTGTGTTTATAGACGTTGGTTTTGGAGAGAGGTACAGGGGTCTAGTCAGCTGAGTGCTCAAATGTTTCTAATGTGTTACCACTCTTTTCTCAGCTGTTGCTGGCTACTCCCATCCCCCCGGGGCTGTACACACTGCTAACCCGTCGACCTGCGGTGGGGTTGTTGAGCCCATCTCGGCGCAGCGCCAACACACCACTGCCTTCATCTTGGCTGGGGTCCCGAGAAGAGACTGCAATACCTAGTAGTCATAAACCTTGCTGATTAAATCCACCTAGCTATTTCACTTATCTACAAGCAGGGGCGAGGGCTGTCCTGTAACCAGCTCTTTTCTGCAGTCCGGCCGCCTGGCCGTACACACAAAGCCGAGGAGAGAACCGGGTCTTCATCTACACTGAATTTGCTGCTGGTCATGGGTTTTCCACCTGCATGTTGCCATGGTCTGACATTGCCAAGTGTGAGATTTGTCAGGATTACAGGAGGAGCTGAAAACATCCACCAAGCCCTGAAGAAGCCTGTTAAATCCTTCACTGAACATATGCAGGGGTGAGTAAGGAAGGATGGGTCCTCTTCTTGTGCTGCAGATGCCCTTCTTCATGCCCTGGGAAAAGGGTATGCCAGGATCTCAAGCACAAGTCCAGAGCTGTTTAGAACATGAAAACGTCCCTTGAACATGTTTTTGTTTCTATTTTCAAACACTATTTCATTTGCATTGATGTTTCCTGACCAGCTCTCTCCTCAAAATAATTGATGGGGAAAAGATCAAGAGATGTAATTAAAAGAGAAACAAACAGAAAACAAAGGGAAGAGGGTAAATGGGCATGTGACTTCGGGTCAGGGAAGGAAGAGGAGCAGGTGGTGGAACTGATGAGGGAGATTTAATGAACTGCGATTGACTTCGAATAACAAAGGAGGAGGAACCTAATCCTACCAGTTGGATCTGTACACATATGGACTTACCATAACAAATGGTAATCAATCCATCAGCCTTAAATTAAAGATAAGGTGGGCAGGAAGGAAGGGATGGAATTTATTCCATCCTTCCTCTACCTCCCCCCATCAAACTAAATCTGTTTGCATGTGTCTGTGTCTCCTTTGTCAGAATTAGTCTGTCTTCACTCTCAGCCAAAGCTGTCACCTTCCCATGCCTCACTATGCCACTGTGGCAGGTCTCTTTAGAAGCTTCCCCAGGAATTTAGGAGCCTGCTTACTCTGATTCTGCAGTGTATCTCACTCGACACTGATCAAGGCTCAGTAGCCTCAGAAATATGCTCATCGGGCTCTGTGTGTAAACGTTCTGTGAGCTTTAATCAAATGCACATCACAGAGAGTCCTGCGTGACAGAAAGCAGAACCACCACTCATTCCTCAGACCTGCCAAGAATAGCCTCATCTGCAATACAAGCGCTTTTTTCTCTTTTGTGTCATTTTGGCCCTCACTTTCTCATTCTAGTACAGGCTGCAGAAATATTCTGGGTTTTATATGTTATCTCTTTGTTTCAAGCTGAAGGCAAGTTCACCACATTTTCTAAATATATACCCAGGTTTTATGTATCCTCATTAAGTTTTCTAGGATAAAGTTTCTATTTTAAGGTCCGGATCCTCCAAAGAGAGCTGCACAGTGGGACATCCCTCTCCCATACATCCAAGCAAGTGTGGCTGTGCACATCATTTTCTTTGCAGGATTTGCCCTGCATTTGGCCTGGCAGGAAGTTTCTACCAAATAAAATGCTTCTGACCTGGTGTCTCCACGGTCAGCATCTAGTATTTATTTCTCCTTGAGCCATAGGCAGCAAATGCGTGAGCAATTCATAAAAGAGTGAAAGTTTGTGATTTGCAGGGTAATATCAGGAGCTAGGAAATACAATTTTCTGCTTCTGCCATAACCTTCCTATGTAATTACCCGGCATGACTCATATTTCAGTATATTCCAGTTATTCCAGAAAAATACTGCCATCTGAGCTGAGGGGTGGCAGGGAGGAGGTGCTCAGACATGCAGGGTGGGACCTATATGGAGCTGCAGTTTGGGACAGGGGTTAGGTATCCGAAAGAATATGGGGCTGGCAGAGGGAACACGTGGAGAACTTCCCTTCCACAGACGTTTCTGCCACAGGTACTATTTGAACAAAGCGTTTGTCAATTCAAATAATTCCATCAGATATCCTGTATTCCAAGGAAAGGACAGGGCAGGCACAGATGGACAAGGATACAATGTTGAGCGCTGCCACATCAAAACAGAAAAGGCGGAAGAGGAGGGTAAACAGAAATTTGTGAAATAGCCACCAAAGTTAAATTCTTCTCCCTATTTATAACTCTGCAAGAGGAGCAAGAAGGACACAACCCAAGCATGAGTTTAAGTGTCATCTTTCCCATTTCCCTGCTGCCTCAGGTCCTCTTAACCTGTGTGCTGATGTCCAGTGTTGCAGCTTCACAGCAGCTGAGGAGCCCCCACCACATGCACCACTGGGGTTGCCAAAGCAGAGAGGAGCATCCCTTTAGTGCCAGCACGCCAGCAAGCGCTCAGCTCTGTCCATGGGGGCCTCCCAGGTTGAGAAGGTTCCCCATGCTGAGCTATTTCTACATGGCCATCAAGAAGGGGACTCGGCATGTTAGGTGGGAGTCGTGGGAATTTGAGATATGGTAGGCACACGACAAGGTAATACAGTCAAACATTTGACAAGGGATAAACCACAGCGCTGTGCTGTCTGGTCCCTGACTTCCACATCCTAAATGACACTGCACGTGGAGCGTGGATTTGCAGTGCAGGGGTGTTTTCATCGTTTTTTGGGTACTGCGCGGGCTGATGGAAAGCTGACTGGCACTCTCCACAACCCCCCTCAGGGGGGCCTAGTGAGGGCTGCCTGCCCTGCTCTGCAGCCTGCTGCATTCTGATCTCATTACCCCTCCACCAAAGAGGATGGTTCCCCTCAGCCTGCTGAAATGTGACCACAGAGCATCCCAAGAAGTATCAGTTATCACCCCCGGCTCTTAAGCAGACAGACACTTTCCAACAGGAGCGCAGTGCAGCATCACTCCCCTGCTGCCACAAGAACAAAACACCAGGGTTTCTGGAGGAGCCATCAGGCACATCTCCCCACACACACATTAGTAAATGACCAACTCACCACCCTCTGCTTTCTTCTCAGACTTTTTGCTAAAGGGCTTCTTCTCTTGCTTATTGTTCAAAGGCAGCCTGAAGCAAAGTGTGTCAATGGCGAAGAAGGAGGGAGGAGGTCGAAGTGGAGCTTGGTGGTGCACAATCCCCCTCTCAGTCTGGCAGTTTTGGGACCTCTCTTGTCTTCTTTTCACCTACGAAAACCTGGCTGCTCGCCACAGCATAATATAGCAACGGGGGAAAGAGAGGAAGAAGGCTTAACTTTTATTTATTTTAGTGCGATCATTAGGATTATGTCAGGGGGAAAAAGCATTAATACATAATCTTTTCCCTGTGCTATACA
Organism: Empidonax traillii; assembly: GCF_003031625.1. Lineage (NCBI taxonomy): Eukaryota > Metazoa > Chordata > Aves > Passeriformes > Tyrannidae > Empidonax > Empidonax traillii. The sequence continues at coordinate 354,744 of NW_020955418.1, read as the reverse complement.
ACACTGGCTGCTTTTAATTTAGAATTAAATTGAAACACTCACTCAGAGCAGCTTTGAACAGCAGCCAAGGCCTTCTCTTGTATTGTGTGAGCAGCTGGGTAGCCTTTGCACTCTCTTCTTTTTTTTGCTCCACGGTGCCCTTTTTTGAGACCTGTGCTGAGGGTCGGTCACTGAAGACACTCATGGCCCTTTCACAAATGTTAAGGGTCCCCTTGGCTTGGAGCTGGCACAGCAGCCACAGAGAGAGGGGGAAGCCCAAAGCAGGTGAGTGAAGGGCTCAGCAGACTGAACCTCAGCAAATAAAGCTGCACAGCTACAAGTATTTCACAAATTAAAGCAATAAGAAACATATCAAAAAGCACATAAAAATGTACATTTTTAAAAAAATGCCAAATTGCAGTGATTTTTCTCGATGGCGCACATTGTTTCGTACGCTTTGTCGCACATGATGAGGCAAGTTCACACAAGATCACGGCTTGGAGGTATAAACAGGACAGACAAGGCTGGGTGTGGTAAAGCCAAATTTAGTTAAGTGAACTGGTCATCCTGTTTAGTTCACGCACCAAGCGTGCTCCAGATGGTTCTCACCAAACTGATGAGAAAGGTGCCTTGGTCTCCCTGTTCATTTTAGTCTATAAATACTAGGTTTTGTCAGGCTAAAAAATCCAGGGCAGACTCAAGCACTTTCCTTAATTATTGGTATTCACAGAAAGAAAGAGTAAGTTCAAAGGGGGGGGAAAAAAAAAAAGAGAGATTGCCATCCTTTGAGTGCTGCTATGAAGGGAGCTCTGCTTATCACAACAGGTGCAAAGGCCACTCACAAAAACAGAAGCAGTTCAACACTGAAAGGCTAAGAAATTACTTATTCTCTTTGTCAGCTGCTCATACAAGCAGGGTAAAGGCTACTTGGAAGGAGAGAGGGTAAAAAGAAGGGTTAAAGTTTGGAAAGAAAGAAAGAGAGAAAGAAAAAAAGATGAAGTACATGAGCCCGCAGGTTCACAGGAGACTCTGGGAGATATAATGACCTTAAAAAAATACATAAAAAAGAAAGCAGGAACAAAACTACATCCCCCCATAGAGCAGGAATGAGTAGCACCAGCAGGCTGGGGAGAGGGGAAATTTTAACAGTCTACCACTCCAGCTGAATGGTGAGGGGAACAATGCCGACTGAAAGCACAGCATTCCTGCCCTTGCGCCCCCACAGAAAGGGGCTGTGCAGGTCTTTCTGGGTCTTTCTGATGGCTCCCTCTAATTACATTTTCTTGTGTATGGCAATTCATGACCAGCTCTGAGAATGTCCTCATTCCTTGTCAGAGGGGTGATCAGTATACCACATCTACAGAGTCAACATATTGGGGAAACAGTTATATTAAAAAAAAAAAAAAAGCAGCAAGCTCCTCTGGTGAGGAGCCCACAACTTTCAGGGTACTGTTATCCCTTGGTTCTTAATTGGATTTTATTTCCTCCACCCTTCCCCTTTCAAGATAAGGCATCAGACACAAAGAAAACTAGAATTCCATTTTGTAACACCCCTCCATTAATCCCTAGATCTCTCTCAAGTGCTGCATAAATTTCACCCTCTCTTCCTGGAGCTCACAGAGGTTGTTTAACACCTGGTGCATCTTATTTTCTGAGAATGATGGTTGTGTTTATTGTAACCAGACCCAGGATGATGTGCAAACCAGCCATGCCTGTTAGATGCTGAGCGTTCCCAGAACCAGATGGTCAAACCTTCCTGTTTAAAGACAGCTGACTCAAAACCATAAAAGAAAACACCAAAAATGAAAACAATCATCAACGACAACATCAAAAGACACCTTGTGGTGGGAAATAAAATATTCCAATGTTGGCACTGAGAGACAGAAAAAAACTCGGAGAAAGGCAGGTAGTTTCCACTAGTGGAAGGTAACAGGAAGAATTCCCTAGCTTAAATATGACAGATGTTCATACCTCTGCTACCCAGAAGCAGTAAAAACCCCCTGTGGTTTTTCTGACTGCCCTGCTAAATGAATGGTGAGTTAAGAGTACTAATAAAACAGAGTGATGCGAGTTGCCACTGCCAGCACCTGCAAGTTCTCTGGTACCACTTCTGGCTTCACTATTTACAGCCGAACACAAAACACTTCATTTTAGCACCATGAATAGTCTCTTGCCCTCCTCATGGTTCTCCTCTCTTTCCCAGGCCTTTTCCATTGACAACTAGTCCTTGTTTAATTGGGACACTTTGCTCTAAGCCTGTGGAAGCCACTGAGGTGGCATTACTGGCACCCTGTAAAGAGAATGACAGCACCTTTTACACAGCCAAACTTGCCTATGGCACGTTTGAGGCAGCCAGGGTTTCTGTTCATAAAGCTGCTCCAGCCTAACTAAGCCAGAGAAATCCTACATTGAAGGTTAAATCAGTCCAACATCCTGTTTCAGGCAATCCTGTGTATGTACAGCCAACAGGTTTGTTCTGATATAATAGAACCGGTTCCCCACAAACCACAGGGGAAAAAAATCAACATCCATTTTCATACCTCTGTAAAAATGAAAAATAATTTAATAAATTTAATTTAAAAATTAATAAATTAATAAAATGAAAAATAATTTAAAATAAAAATCCATGTCAGGTTATGGACAGAAACAAACAAGATGCCACAAAACAGCTTGTGAAATTTCGACACAAAGCTATAAACATAGAGCACGTCAGCTGCTCTGCAGTAGTGGATGGCATGTAGGCTCTCACCCTGGTAGACATTAGGTAATTTTTCCTTCTTTTACTGTCTTTCACCTCTCCAGGGGAAAACAGACAAACAAGCTGCCTAAAGACCCTGAAAAACCAATCTCACTTTGACCATCATAAGAAATAAAGCGCCATGCAAAGAGATGCCTGTGTGCTTTCCACCAACTAGTTTTCCTTAACTTTCACTAATATTCTATATGTGATCCTGACATGAAAAGACTTTGTGAACATTTCAAAAAAGACAGACTGCCCATTTCAAACATTACAAGGAGAGGACGGCCTTTTTTGGAGTTTCTCATTCAGTTTTCTACAGTTCTTAAAAATGGTAAAGTCACAGTTAAAAGATACATGCTCTGTAGAATGATAAAATTATTTAGGTTGGAAAAGACCTTTAAGATCATCAGATCCAACCATTAACCCAGCACTGCCAAGTCCACCACTAAACCATGTCTTTAAGCACCACGCCAACCTGTCTTCTAAGTATCTTGAGGAATGATGACTCCACCACTTCTCTGAGCAAGCTGTTCTTCTACTCCTGTGTCTGGACTATTGCAAACCTAATCTAATCATAGGACTAGATTTTACAGAAAAGATCACTTACAAGGCTGTTTATACTTGGGCTAAAATCAAGTTTTGAACTAAGTTAAACTGCAAAGATTATAAACACTCTCTAGGCCTCAGCACCCTATGTAATCAGGGTGCTTCTACTATGTAGAAGGCTTTTTATTCACATCAAAGAATTTTGGATAAGGCTGTTAAGACTCACTCCTGCTCACAATTAGTTCCAGGTAGAAAACCTGAGCTATGTATCCTGCAAGTAGGCACATCCTCATTAAGTATCTCAAGGTCATTGTCATTTAAAAACAAGGCCCCGAGCACATGCCAAGTAAAGAAAGGTTTAGTAGATAATGCTGCTGGTGATGTAATGTCTGCTCTGGACTAGGGATGGATGTTCTTGATGTTGTCAGAGTCCCCTGGACAACAGGACTACAAGCTTCTTGCCACCTCTAGATGCTGGTATGACGTAGGTGTTTAATAACAGGGATCACATACCTGGTGCACACAGCGCTCATTCATCCACGTCCCATATACTAAAAAATATTTTCTGCAGTAATTTGCAAGGACAGCTGTTAATCTGCCATCCCCTACAAATCTCAGCAAAATCCACTTAGCTTTGAGTCAGGCATACTTCAGAAAGTATTTGTCCCCTTTGCATTGGGATTGAAAGGGACATACAGAGGGGAGAGACGAGACAAAAACACTGGAAGTATAGTAGGGCTTGGGTAAAACTTCAGAAATCCTGTAAGGATGTGAAAGAAGCCACAAGTCCTGCACTAAGGAGAGCAACTGGTAATTAGAACCTTGATACACCAAGTCATTTGAGTTTATTTAAATAGGTACTTGAAGATAAACGGAAAGCATTTTCCTCAAACATTTTGAGGAATATGATCCTTAAGGAAGATTAACAAGTATTTAATAACACTTGTGTTATGAAATGTCATTATAATCAAGCAGTAAATCAATAGTACAGTAGCACATGCTGCAGATCACAAGAGCTGTATTTTGCGGAACAAAAGAAAGGACAATCTCCTCACCTTCTATGGCAGTGATACATGCTATATATACACCTACACCTTTCTCACAGTGACATTTTTGGCACCTCTTATCACCCATGAGGCCATCTGTCTACATAGTAAGGGGCACATGGAAAGGAGGAGTAACTTTTTGCTTCAAATTACACAACTTTCCAGGCAGGTTAAAGGCAGGACCCATCATTTCTGAGCGGCTGCCTACACCAGCGTGCTTTCTTGTTTTACGTTACAGCTGCCCTGACGTCCTCTCCTTGCAGCAGCAGAGTTCAGACCTGGCTCAAGGCTGCTTGGAGTGCTCAGGGGGCAGATGAGCCACAGATGCTCCCACAGCTCAGAGCTGCAAGGGGCCAGCTGTGCCCATGCCAAAGCACCAGAGCGGGGATGCCCAGCCAGAGGCGGTGGATGGGGGTGAGGGCAGAAATACAGGAGCAGAGATTTAGCCTAAACTAGAGCTGTCGGAGCTACATCCTGGCGAGTGAGATAATGCGTGCATTCCCCTGCCTGGCTCAGACTGAATTAGCACATCTGGGGCCCACATTTACCACCGCTTTGGAGCACCTCTACCATTAACACTAAAAACACATCCTGGAGGACATCAGGACTTGAGATGAAGGAGGTGAGAGGGGAAATAAGACACCTTGCCTCCCCCTTCACCTTGTTCCTCCCTCCTCCCACATGGCTCCGAAACATTCTGCAACTTGAATGCTGTCAGTCTCCTTATGGGAGAAATATATTTATAGAATCCCATCACCATGGCTCAACACTTTCATGGGACCAGATGTCAGAGAACATAAAGTCAATAAAATAAAGCGCAGTCCAAGAAAAGGGGTCGGAATTATGTGCTTCTAGCAGTGAGAATTACAGCTTCTCCAACTTCCATGGAGCAGTGCCAGTTTACCTCAATGAGAAGTGGGGTTGGCAAGCAGGAACAGAAGTAAATAATTAGTCTAAGTATGCTGTCCAACCAGCAAGTCATCTGTCCTTCACAGGACAGATTTTTTCTAGAAAGGGTTAATGTCTTCTCCTTTGAAATACGGCTTGGCAGCTGCAGAAGACATCAGATTTTCTGCCATACTGCTTTACATCAACACACACGAAGCATCCAAGGAAGACCAAGCACGGCTTGGGACTCTAATGAAAGCAATGGTCAGCATTATCACAGCACGTGATATCATTTAGAGATTTCTTGATCATATGGTTGTGTTTAAAAATAGGGGTATCTTCAAAATATCAAGGTATATGCAGATGGAACAGAAGCACCTGGATCTCAGGTACACACGTGAAACTCACCTGCTTTCAGCTAAAGCCAGCAGCTTAGAAAGATGCCAGGGTACACAACTGAAGTATCTGTATAGCCATATTTTGGCACTATGCAGCAAAGCCAAGGAGAAGTAGGTTAATTAAAATTCGCCTGTCATTTCCATTTCCTCTGCGTGTCTACAAGACTGTTTATTCTCACCATCTGAAAGAGATTCTTGCCATCTGAAAGCGATATTAATTGCTGCTCTTGGTTAGTGAGAATAAACACTACAAGAGATCGAGTTCCCTAGTGAAGCCTTCTTGGTTTTGCTTTCAAACCCAATGGAACAGCTTGAAAGGGCTGCTTTTATCTGCACAGCAATTGGCTTAGGATGCAAGCCAAGGGTGAAGTCCATTACCACCTGTCCACCAAAGTTCTGCTGACAAACACTAGGTCAGCATTTATTGCCTGTTTCCATCACTCACAGCTCAATGTTGTAAGAAGATTTTGTCCACAGATTAGGTTTAGGTGATTTTCTTCAAATAATCCCCCTTTCTTCATCACTTGTGCCAGCACTGCGGCAGTTGAAGCAATCAGAAGCTGGTAGGATCCCAAAACAGGACCTGGCACACAACCTGGAGAGACACGGGCAGTGTCAGCTCCTTCAGCCCTAGGAACATGAGGCCAGCAAAACTGCACAGAATCCAAACCAAGGTGCAAACTGCCTATTATTAGGCCCAAGTCCATCTTACAGTGATGCTGCTCCCCATGCTGTTCCGTCGGGGTCTAGGTGGAAATGATGTGGTTGGGGTATGGAATAATACACCCACAGATTTCACTGATTCCTGGCAGAGGGCTGATCCACGGCCCTGTGACCCACCACAGCAAAACAAAATATGACAGGAAAAACTGTGAGATGCTGTAGAGTAAAATATAATTCTTATAGGTTTCAACCAGCCCAAGGAAGTAGTACGTGTGTGCTGATAAACTACCCAGCAGACAGCAGGAGAGAGTCTATATTCAACAGGTCAAAAAAGTTAGGTCGCAGCACTCATGGATCATTGTATTTCACAGAGATTTGAAAGTGAACACCCATATTATGAAACACCTAGCAGCAGGTGATGAAAGAGACTAGACAGCCCCTCAGCAACAGAGGAAAGGTCAGACACACAAAAGAAGCAGGACTATGCTGCTCGTGTGGAAGTGTAAGGAAGCTCCAGCATGCATGCACCTTCAACAGGCCTGCAGCTCCTAGACCGGTTTTGGCAGGGCCATAGGTCAGGCATATACTATTTTCAAAAATGAAACAACACTACCAAATAGTTAGATGAAGTGCGTAAAAAATAAACAAACAACCAAAATATATTTTTCAAATTTGACTGACACTTGTCCATGAATATAAAAATTCTACAGTTGGTTTTGCAGTATCTGTTAGCCACTTGAGCTGCACATGGTGTGGATGAAATGGATTTCAACTAAGCATAAAGAAAAGGAATTACTGTGGTATTCTTTCAGCCAAAAATTCTAGAAGAGTGGCAGAGATTATAAGCAATGAATTTCTAAGGAGACACAGTCTGAGAATACTTCTCAGTTAACAGTTTTTCTTTTGTCTCTCAACCAGTTATTCACCTGAACACTTTAGTTCTCAAGAGATCTGGAGTGATGTAAAAAACCTACCTCTCTTGCAGCATCTGTTTACAAAAGCTGTACCTGCTGCAGAGACATCACAACAAAACAAATTTGGCTTCGGTGCTAATTTGCTCACCGTAAGTGTCACTTGAGACAAAAGCTAGACCTGAAGTAATAGACTGCAATCTCCATAATTGTATCCAAACCAAATACTTCAGCAACACGAAGGCTGTGAAAACTGATGAGAAAACACAAACAAGCTATAGTATCATCTTTTGGGCATTTCTGGGTGAGTCTGGTGCTTTACAACTCACCCCTATTTTCTTACATATACCGGCTTTCTACTACTGCAAAAACATTAGTCTGACTTGATGTGGTGGGGAAACAGTACTTTCTACCCACCTCTGACCCACAAGAAACAAACAAGATTTTTGCCACTGACCTAAAGACAATGGGAATGCGTTCTTACTGAGAAATAAAGAGATATGTCATATTTGGACACCTGTACCTCTGATACTCTGCCAGCGTAAATTGCTGCAAGTCTCTTGGGTCTACTTCTAATACAAACAATGACAATTAAAAAACCTCTAATAAATCCTTAGGCTTTGAGTAAAAGGAGAGCACATCAGTGATTTGCTAATCAGTGCATGGACCCCCTTGTGAAATGCTAGGGTCTCTCTGGAAACTTGTCATGTGTACTTGAATTTTCCCCTTTAAAGGTTTGGCTATGATATGACATGTTGAGAATATGTAATATATATTTATCTCTACACCTTGCAACAGTGCAACTGCCATTATTGGCAGCGCAGGAATCAGATACTAAATCACACCCGTCACTTTGAAAATGTCAGTCTAATACCAGCACAACAGCTCCAATGCACAGTTGCCCCTGGAGATACTCTAGCCCTTGTACACATATTTTGAACATCCACTTCAGAAACTTCCTCTTCACCTCAAGGCAAACTTGTGTTTATTTATTATTATCTTTAGAGCATCTCAGATAAGTAATGCTTTTTATTTTTTTTTAAGCATAATGCCTTTGTCTTCTAGAAAAAATTATACTCAGAGCTATCCTAGTCCACAGGGAAGGTGGTGGTCACCTGGAAGCCAAAAAAGACGTGACATTTCCAGAGTACCTTCCCATAAAGTTCCTGATTGATGAGCACAGTTACTTACATGACTGCAAGGCATGCTGCAACAAAACATATTTTCCCCCTTGACCAGTGAAACATCTGGGCTTGCCCCCAGGTGTCTGTAGACACCAGGTCCTACACCCATCAGAGCAATATTGTATGCATGGCAGAACTCCAGCAAAGAGCACCAGGAGCAAGGTTAAATATCAGTTAGGGAGGTGCAACACCAAATAAAAGGTGAGATCCAGTGGGAGGAGAAAGATTACTGCAGTGAAGGATCCTGGGGTGCTCCTGTTACACACACATCCTGAGAGCTCCTCTGTGCTTTTGGTTTTAATTAGCATTTGTTAACATATGGAGATATTTACCCAGAAGGAAGGTCGGTGGAGCGGTTAACAGAAAGAGCCTCTCTCCCTTTCCCCCATCCCCTTCCCACTGGGGCACAGGGGCCAGATCTCCAGCTGGTATAAATCTGTGGTGCTCTGCTGATTTACACCAGCTGAGCATCTGGCGTCAAGACGTTTCCGATTGTTTATAAAAAGAAGAGCAATGTGGTGTGCTACTTATAAATCTCTCTCCAGAGCCAAGGCTGTGGTCCTCACCTGTGTCCTGCTTGGCCATGTTGCCTGATCCCATGCCATGCCATCACACAGACACAGCCAGGCCCACTCCTGGCTGCTGTCACCTGGATAAAATAGGCCTAGGATCCTATCTCCCATCAAATCTATACAAAATGGAGGTAGGAGAGATGATGGAAAAAATCCCTGCCTGCTCATTCCCGCAACCACACATGGAGGATTAGTTAGCCAGTGTTTATAAATCACTCTGAAGGGTTCAAGTGCGGGAGTGATTCGTGTCAGCTTCTCAGCATCAGGTTTAACACCTGACAAAGGGTTGTTTCTAATTTCTTTTAATAACAGAGCAAATGGTACCCAGTACCCAGCCTTCAGCTCACAAGGGGAAAGCTTGGCCCTGTGCTGCCATCCCTTACGGTGCGGGAGGCACCATAGACAGATCTTGGGAAGAGGCAACACAGCCCCAAGCAGAGATCACCCACTTCCAGCTCAGCCCCACTGCCCCTCACCTCACCCAGGCTTGCTCAGCTTTCCAGCCCCTTTAATCTAAGGCAGGGGGATGCCTTTTCCCCTGAGCCAGATGGGGCTGGTGTGCGCAGGGGAAGCAGCACTTGGCTTGCCCTCTTCAGTCCTCACCACTTCCCAGGGCTCAAGCCACATACCCACCCCAGCCATTTCAGTTCCATTCATGCCCCCACTTCTCATAAGCATTTTCCCCAAGGACAAGTAGCAGGAAGGTGAGCCATTCCCTTTGCTTTCCTGCAGGCCACATTTGTGCCTTTGCACCAATGTTCTTCCCAATCTCTGTCCTGTTTCTCCAAAGAAAAAGTCATCCCCTTTATAGCGGCTAAAAAGTGTTCTTCAAAATTGTCCACAATCAAGTCTTCAGGCTAGACAGGCTTTTAAACTGACTTGAATTCCTTTTTCTGCCTGTCCTTTATAAGGAAAATCTGAAATTTATGCTATACCTATTTCATTTATATTTAAAATTGCATTAATTTCAAATATATTTTCAGTGAGAATGAAATTAAAATAAAACCCCATATAATAGAAGTCTTTTTGCATTGTGGACACTGTGTTTTGCTGATCCTTCTGTACTCCTGTGACAAAGGTGACTAAGCCAGGATAACATAAGATCACCCATATGGCAGCAACCACTGCCTCTGGAGGGAGGTGCAGAAGGAGAAGAGGAATCGTCACAGGTGAGAGCAACAACAGAAAAATTTATCTGGCCATGGTGGAAATAGTTGGTCTGGCTGGTGCCACAACTGATCGTGGGGCCAGGAGATGTGCCCATGCCACCCATCAGAGTGGGTGGCAGATCTTGCCACGGGTTAAGCTGGGAAAGAATGAGTACCTGAACCAGCTTCAGGTATCAACCCCATCTTCTCCAAGGCCTCCAGAGCAACTTTGTGCAGGTCTGCTGTGGACAGAAAGCCAAGGTATTGCCTGCCCTCTGGATGCCACAATACTGGGGCAGCTACGCACTGCCAAAGGTGGTATCACAGTCCTATCACTTTATCCATCTTGTTTCCTCAGAGAGGTAACAAGGTATTTGGCTTTAAAGCAGGCAAGGCTGCAGCCTCAGCCCTGTGTCTCCTGATGTCCTTGGGAGTTTTGCCGCTGGCTTTAACAACCAGGTGGTTGGGGTCACTGCGTGGTGCCTCAGCAGCCCCCCTCTGGAATCACAGCCCGAGACTGCAATTAGTGCTGATTTATTCTGGGTGACTACAGTTCAACACAGACCAGTACTGGTCTGGCTGCCACAATTCATCCTTGAGATTTGCCAGCAAAGGCAGCAATTCTTTTGATCTTCCTAATAGAGAAAATTGGAGAGCATACAATCAGCCTTTTTTTCCCCCCACTGCCATTTGGATATGACTGCAAGTAGGCTGAGGGGAAGCTCTGCTTGGAGCAGACTGTTCCTCCAGTCCTGCTGGCCACAAAACAAGAGAAGATCTAAAAGCTCCCAGCTCCACCCCTGAACATGTCAAACACGTGTAGGGAAAAGGAAAAGAAATAAGAGCGAGGGCATTTGCCTGGCACAGGAAGGATGGAGTGATAGAGAAACTCATGGTATCATTTGACTGTAAAGCAACTTGTTTTACATAGCTAGCACAGCTCAGTCTAGCAGGTATCAAGGCATGACCCACATCACTGTCTATGATGAAGCATGCAGCAGGGTGACAAAGGAGCCCAAACCTGCCTCCAGCTCCTTTGACTTGGAGCTGCTTGTTCGCTGCTCCTCTGGTGCAGCTCAGAGGGGCAGTGACTGGGCTGTACTGCACCAGATCTGGACAAACACAGCAGCAAGTGCTCAGCAGGATACAAAGAGCATTGCAGGAAACGAGGGATATCAAGGACATGTATCCTGTACTAAGGACCCAGTGAGATTGTGGTCATTTATTCATGCTCTCTGCATTGTCCTTGTCCTTTGAGGTGTTCTGTGTGTGCCTTTGAGTTCGGGACTCGTTCAATCTGCAGACAAGATGTGACTATATGGCAGTAGTCGCTGTAATGACAACTCTCCTAGGCTCAGAGTGAGGGATCACAAGCCCCTTTCTGAAGGGGACAGATGGAAACAGAAGCAACCACCCCAAGCAGGGGGTTAGGCAGCAAGGCTTGAACAGAAGCACAGCCACGGGAGTGGGGTGTGAGTTCCTGCGGCAAAGTCACAGCAAATCAGTTTTGTCCTCCCACCCTCCAATATGGTCATGATCATTTAAAAGCAGGGGCGTACCAGCCATTACATCTGTACAAACACGCCACGGGAAATCAAATTGTAGAGACATCAGCAATCAAGACCAGGCTCTTGGCTTGTTTGTTCGGGTATCAATATCCACTCAAGACAGTCCCCGATTACAGTGGTGGAATTGGTACAGCAGTGAAGGCTCCCAAGGCAGTGGGGAAGGTGAATAGGCGAGGTAGGCAAAGAGCAAATCCAGTTACTGTGGGATCCTCTACTCCTTCAAGAACAACTTGTGAACTGCTGCGGAGCAGGGTGTAACTAAGTTAGTCTGGGGGAGAAAAGTGCCGCACAAACATGTCCTGGTCACTGTCATTCCCTCTGTCATTTCACTCGATATTCATCCTGGAGTTCAAGACAGGAAGCTGCCAGAGAAACCATTCAGCTACAAACTCTTCTCTCTTGTCCTGAAAACATCAAATAACCAGAACATAACTTGCAAACAGAACTCTGCCTGCTGTTCCTCATGAGTCATGCAAAGTATAAGACATACTTTTCCCACCAACAGTGATAGAAGATTGGTTTGTTTGTTCATTTGCTTCCATGTTTAAACATTTATCTTACTGGGATTTTCTTCTCTGGAGGTTAAAATAATTGAAGAGACCAGAATTTTTTTAACAATTCACCTAATGGGGCTCAAATGTTCATGCATCATCTCTGTTCTTGAATCTTGGGAGCCAGTTGGACATTATACCTACTATAATACACCCAGTTTTAATGTAAGCATTATAATTTAGCACACATTTACTCAGAAAAAAACAAATATCTCTACTTCAAATCTCAAATTACAAATATCTCAACTTCAAAAAATCTGGGAGAGCCTCTTTTAAAAAACTCCAGGAGGAGACTTCTTTTAATGCTCTGAGTGTCTTCAAGTCATTCTCAAGTTAACAAGCACAGAGCATGAATAAACTGAGTGGCTTAAGAAGGGCAGAGGAGCAGAACCCTGCCTTTCTGCACTAGAAGACCATTAAAAAAAACAAACCCAAACCACAAGGCTGCAGGGAATACAGCAGCACACTTTAGTCCAGGGTCTTCCACTGTCACAGACATCCTAAAAATAAGGGGAAAATTCTGCTTTGTCTTTTTTCATCCATGCAGAAGAAAATCCATCTCTTATGCATGCTGTGTGTCTTTATAGTGCACCAAGCATTAGCATGCACAGGCATGAAATACAGTGATAATAACAACGTGTATTTGCTACTACAAATGCATTCTTTTGCAGCAAGACTTCAAGCAAGTTAAGCACTTCAGCAAATATTTATGAACATCCTGAAGACAATGGGACTTAAGCGCCTTCCCTCACTGGGCCCTCAAGGCATAAATATAAGCTTTTATTTGATCAGGTCCCAATATCAAGAAAATAGTAAGTGAATGCAGAACTCATCAGATTTCACCAGATCCCACTGCACTATAAACAGGAATGCTCTTGAAACTAGCAAAGTTTAAAAGAGAAGACAAACCAATTTTTTTACGCAGCAGGTAATGAAGTTCTGGAATCTGTCCCTGCTTTGTCTTCTTTCCTGCCCTTCCTGGGATGGAAGCAATGCTTCTTATTGGTTAATCTTTCCCAAACCTCAGCTATCATCATTCTCCAAAGTAGGAAAACTCATACAGCTGAGGGGAAATGTTAGTAGAGAGAAATCTGGAAAGTTGAGTTACTTCAAGAACTAAAAAAGATAACAAAAAATAGATACAATAATACTTCTTTTCTGGTTTGGATGCAGGGGGAGGAACCTAAAAATAACAACAACAACAAACCCTAAAACCAGTTTGCTCTAGTTATGATAATCCAGGCATAACATTTATATGAGAAAATAAAATACAGCACACAGCTGTAAGTAAAACAATATGTGTGTTCCTGAATAATGGGAAAATCGCTTGCCAATAAGGATTTATTCTGAGCAAATGAAAGATGACCTGGAATTGACTCTAGAGTAACAACTTGATTACTTATAAAAATAGGAGGTAGGGGGAGAGAAAAAGGGAGAGGAAGCAGTGGTTGGGAAGAGCTTATGTTATGTGGTATTTGATGTATTTACTTTGAAAAGTTTCCTTTTGATGAATAATAAAAACAACGCTGTAACAGCCACCTTCATGCCAAAAAATAAGATTGGCTAAGGATTTTACAGCTAATGTGGCTCTACTCACCCAGATTCTTCATGTCAGAAGGCCACGTTTAAGCTCAGATGGTGAAACTGAAGCAAAAGAGGTTGAATAAAGAATGAGTCCAAAGGTGAAGGGAGAGAAGAGCATGTGGCACAGCTCCTTGAAAGAGAGCTTACTGGCTCTGCAGCCTGCAAATTGTTTCCATGCTGGTGTGCAGAGCAACACACTGGTGTGCCTTGGAAGAAACCCAAAACACTTACCAGCTAATGCATTTCTTTCTTTCAATATCCAAGGTGAGCACAGTGTTGATAAAAGCACAAGACTGCCAGGCTGGTTGGCTGAAGCGATCTGCCACACTGGTAACACATTTACCCTCCCCAGGGTCTATGTTCTGGCAGAGCCCCCAGGTATGTGGCAGGGGGAAGAGGGGAGACGAGGCAAGCCCACACCAGGTTATTGTGAAGAAAAATCATTCTGTACACTTGCAAAATATTTGGGAGGAGTGTTGTGATGCAAGGCCCTGGAAAAAGCAATAGGCAGTACATTCCCCTGTATCTACCCAAGTAATTATGGCAAGACTGCCCTTACCTTCTTTGAGCTCCTCAGCCCTCTGAGACATCAGGGCTAAGGATGACACACATCAGGGCTCTGTGACTCCGTTGAATTCTTGTCTTTCTGTCCGTGCCAAGTGCAATGGTAATTTCTGGAACAGAACTGGTGTAAAGCAAGAGAAAGAAGGAAAATCAACTAATTTTACAGTAGTTTTGAATAGTTAAAAAAACTGTTGTGGGTTTCTTTTAAACTGTAGTTGTGCATTCTGATTTCTCCCCTATGAAATAAACACCACTCTCATCCTTGTCCTCTTCTCCTTTCCCATATGTGTGACCTTTTCCCTTTGCTGGTTCTCTCTACTTACAGGTCTTCACCCATCGCTCTCTCTCCCTCTCTCTCTCTCACCTTGTGGGACACTTCCTAGTTTTTAAATATCAGCCTAAAAGTCTTTCTCTCGAGTCATTGAAGAACACAGTATTGACATCAATTGCAATACATTTCTGCCCAGCTCAAAAGCTGCGGGGCTGCCTTGAAAAATACTGCAGATGATAATTGCTTTCACAGCAATGAGGGAGCAAACTTCAGGCCTTGTCCTGACTTCCAGCTAATCCGAGCTTACATGAAAGCTCCCTGGGATACACAAACAAATATTCACTATATGAATTTAAGCAACGTTTCCTGCTTTGCAAAAACAAAGTTAGTGTTTGAGCTAGGCTTTATGTCCAGTGGGTTTCTGATATACGGTGCTTGTTATGGCATCCTGACAGGTTTCTTCTTCACTTTCTCAGCTGGACCTGTTCAGAGGAAACAGGAGAGCCAAGATTTATGTCAGCATTTTGTTGCTTTACATGACTAATTCAGCAAAGGTCAAGCTGTGAGAAGCAAAGAATGGAGGAGCAAGTACAGAGGCAACGCGGAGAAGTGAACCCGATTATTTTTTCCCCTGGAAATACTAGAGAGATGATTGCTTTCCTTGGAGAACATGAGTTTGTTAACAGAGATGCTGCCATCCTTAGTGGCATGACTAAAATGTGGAGCGCAGCTACTTCATCTTTTATACAGCTCTTGTCCACAGCGGGTAAAGCTTTTAGAAAGCAATAAGCCAGCAGAAAAGTCATAGTTATTAATCTGGGGTATTTTATCTCTTTTCTCTGGCTACATCTATCTATTTATGTGACTCTTTAAACAAAAGCCTTTCTTATGTCCTCTTCTTATGTCCCCCTCCTTTGTTCTTTTATTGGTTTAAGCTGTAAATTACCAGGTCAAGAAAATCATTCCCATTTTTACTGCAAGTCTCTATAAATAATAAGTCATACATATATTAGGAGTAAGAACAAGAAGTAATTATTTGCCGAGGTCTGTCTTTCCTAGCAACAAAAAAGCAGCCATCAGTTGTGTAGGTTTTTTTAATAAAGTGGGTATCATCATGTTCACTGAGCAGAGAAAGGCCTCATCGTAAAGAAAACAAACAGGAAGGAACCTGTTGGCACCTTGGCTTCAGAGAACCCATATTTTAGAGGGTTTTTCACCAGTAATTACTGTGGTGTGGGAAAAGGGCTCCAAGTTACATTCATTCTCAAATCACCAATATTCCCTTATCATTCACCTTGACGTTAGGTTTTTGATTTGTTTTATAGGATATGGGATTTCCTTGTAATTCATTCCAGAGGTCTACCTACACTCCCCTTGTAGGAGGGTAGCTGATGAGATAAAACCTTTCACTGCACATCTGAAAGAGCAATGCAACTCAGATTAAACCCTGGACTTTCTTTCCAGTCCCTGTATACACAAGTACATCTCATGGGGATGAGACCAGGGTACCAAGAAACATTCAGATGACAACTGCGCTCAGGGGCAGCGTCCATCCATCTTCCCAGTAGAGACCACCCTCTTCACTGGTGTCTCCTTTGCTTTTTCCCCTCCAGCAAATTTGAGTTTCCATACAGAAACACCCAGCATGTTTCTCCAGTATTGCCCTGTTGCTTTTTTTTTTTTCCCCTGTTAAATTTTACAGCATTTTAGAGCACGTACATATTGCTGCTACATTGTGGCAAGCTTTTAAATAGTAAGGAAGAAGCTTTTACAATTGCGTTTCTGAAAAGGCTCCAATTTATTTCTCATAAAGATCCTTGGGATAAAAAGCAGATTAACATTCAGAAGTAAGTTAAATGAAAAATTGAGGCTGCTCAGAGGGAGATATATTAAAGGCTGTATGGCACAAAAGGGTACTTTCTGGCAAACTTCTTGAAGCGCTAAAAGAAAAGGGTCAAAAGTCATCTGCTTAAGTAATGATCTCCAAGGCAAAAATATTGGCTGGCCCAACCCATAACTACAATAGACTATTATATGTACGTTCTATAGGCTGAATGCATCAATTATACTCATCATGTGGCTTCTTGAACATGCTTAACTTGCTATTTCCTTTTATTCAATGTGATAGCACATAAATTAATACAAAGGCATACATGAGAGTATTTTTTACCTTCTCTCCTCTGTTTTAAATTTTGAGGATCAGTGGTTTCACTATGAATAATTTAGAGGGGAAAAACTTTCAGAACTGAGGGGGGTGGCAGGCCACGTCTGTGTCTGCGAGAGAAGTTCTGTCCCCTAACCAAATTTATGCAGGATGGGAAACAGCTTTGCCAATCAATAGAGCATCATAATTCGCCTCCTAACAGGAAATGAGGACTCAGTGCAATACTGCGCTTTTAATTTTAATGCAATTTAAAAGAAAAAACCACCCAGTACCAGATGCTCATCAGAAGACCATTAAATGTTATTACTATATGCTGTTTCCCTTAGGAACTCTCATGGTTAAAAATCAACAATAAGAAGCAGCCCATACCCTTTTACAGTGAGTCTCTTCAGCTGCAGTTCAGTTCAGAGGTCTGACAGGTCACACGACTCATCACAAGTTTGATTATTTCTCAAAAGGCAAGCTGAGATGAGGATAATTGCTGTGTTTGTTTACAGACCTTCTCACCACCAAGCCACTCATGCTCTCCTCCCTTCAGCCTGATGAAAACTGGCTCAGCTTTGTGTCCTCTCTGCTTTTTTCACTGTCCTTTCCCAGGTACATGTTCCGTTTCATTTCTCACGAAGGACTGAGCTCTGGCCCATTCACACGCATGTGCCCTCCAGCAGGAAAGCAACATCCTCAGAGGATGGATGGATGGATGGATGGATGGATGGATGGATGGATGGATGGATGGATGGATGGATGGATGGATGGACCTCCAAGGAGGGCTCCTGCACAAGCAGCCCTACTTGATTGCCACCACTCTCCTCCTTCCCCATTAGATCACAGCAGAAGGAGTGTTCCCTTCCACCACACACCACTCAGCTCTCCTGACACAGAGTCAGTGCTGGAAAATTGGTTGTGACAATGCTCCAAGATTTAATACAGCAATGGACTCCTAAAGTTTCATTCACTGGTAGTTTGATATTTTTCTGGGAGAAGAAACCAAGGAGATCATTCTGCCTGCAAAGCTGCTGCAAACTGAAATAATGGGAAGACTTGTTGCTGGCTTCTTGGAGGGTTAAGTCAATGGTTTACCAAAAGTGAGGAACTTCAGAAGCGAGGAATGGTGGTCAGGACACACAGCAGTCAAAGCCTCAGAAAATTCAGGTGACTTTTCCCACTCTACTGCAGCCACTCAGGACCCATCACTCAGCTGTAGCACTCCTGTGGACTAACAGTGTTATGTGAAAAAGGGATATAGGTACTTCTCCATCCCAGGGATGTGAGGATGGATACACTAAAAACTGTGCAGAGTTCAAAACATAGTGATCCAAGAAAAGCCTTACACTGACATAAAATTATCAGGATTTTTTTTTAGGTCCACATACTCAAAAATAGGCAATATAGAGTACCAACACCTCAACTGTAAATTTGGAGATATCCTTAATTCAAAAATACAGATCTTCTCAGGCCTCTGTGAAGTTTGGGGGACTTAAGTAGCAATCATGCTTCACCAGTTCATGTTTCTTTTTCTCAGCCTTCAAATAAACATATGAAACGTATGAACCCAACAGTCAGCAGTAACTTTCCTCCCATAAGCCCTGGGAAATGGAAGGGTAGTGTGCTGCATGCAAAGAGAATGCTGAAACCTCTCCAGACTCAGCAAAAAAAAAAAAAAAAAAGACCTAGGATTCTTAGCATCCCTCCTAAGCACAAAAGCACAGATAGACAGACAAAGACTCTCTTCTTAGGAACTGGCAGCAACACAGGACAAGCAACTCACAAACTGGAGAGAAAGAAGTGGTTTCCAGTGCTGGAGAAGCATCTGGCACTGCTTTCTGTGAGGAGACTGGTGTTGAAATAATACCAGCTTCATTCTCACAGCAGACATCTTTAAGCAGTCAGATACGTAACCCCAAAGCTACAGTGAGACTGCTGAGAATCTTCTAGGAAATTAAGCTAAACAGCTACAGCACCTCAGCGCTAAGGAGTAATTGAACACTTTGATATGATAATTGATTATTGTGCATTGATTAAAGATGACAAGAGAGCATACACTCTCCAGGTGGCTTTCAAATTACAAAGCCACAAACCTCAAAGTTTATTTGGATTCACACAACAAAATAGATCGTGTTATTTACAGTGTAAAAAAAAAATGTACCCTCTTAAATGAGGCGAGAATTTTATAACAGCGAATGATGAAATGGCACAACCTGAAATAAGGAACTAATCTATGCTATCAAATGGCTTCAATCTCTCCTAACTCTAATCATATCCAGATGATAACATGGGACATATTGGGTGTCTCAGGCAGCAATTCTTATCGAGGCCTGATTATAACAATGTCAATAGAAGAAAAATGTTTTGGTAGAAGGTGGTTAAGAAGGCCTGAAGAAATGTGCAAACAGTTGCTTAGTTCAGTGTAAAACTACCTTGCCCGGTGGTTGCAAGTAGGAGCAGCAATTACTGTTGGTCATTTCCAGCCATGCTGAGATGCTTTGCATAAATTCAGCTAAACACACGCTGGAGAACAGTTTTGCTTCATAGTAAAAGCAAACCAATTTGCAACCACTTGCAATTTCTACAGACTACCAAATCATCAGCAAAGCATCTTGACTTGCTTCCTGGATTTAAAAAGCTTTTTCAAGCTCTCCTTAATTGCACATTATTTTAATTGCCATGATTCTACCTCTAGAGCTGTAAGGGAACCGTGCAGTTGTTACTATTGATTTATATTACTACTCTAGACAGGAATCAGGACCATGTTTTCCTTGTCATAGTGAAAAACTTTACAAAGATATGACCCTGCTCAGAAAGCTTTATCTAAATCTGCATGACCAGAAGCAACAGGTGGCTGCATAAAAAGTACTGACAGCAGAAAAATTTTATAGTGCTCGAAAAGCAGTGGGCTCAGTACAAAGTTAGAGCTTCAGTCCTTTTACTGATGAAGTGCTACATTTCTGGGCTGAAACCTGATACCAGAGCATGCAGCTCACATCATCCAAAATTTGGAGGTGACCCAGCTTTTCTGAAGTTTCTTTAAGGTTAATCAAATTTCCCTAGGCAGACCCTGCTTTGCTCAGTTGTTTCACGTTGTGTCAGAATAAGCATTCCCTGCGATATGGCTTTGATGCAAGCAGGTGAAATCAGGTGTCTAGAACAAAGCTGGGATTCATTTATACTGGAAAATCAAAAAAAAAAAAAAACCAAACTCAAGATACACAAAGTAATTCAGAGCAAGTGTAACTGAGAACTCAGAGTTATGCCAGTGACAAAACTGCACTTTTAATTTTTAACAAAAAGTTACTTTCGGAATGAGCGCAGAGGAGACCATGCACAAACCACGGAACACTTGCTGCTTAGTGAAGGTGCAAAATAACCATTGTAAGAAATGTTGTGGGCACAGGAGACACGGCTCCAATTCACCAAGCTGTCCTATGGGAACACAAGCACTGCTCTTTCCTTTGGGGAGAAACTACAGATGTTTTGCAACATGCTCATGTCAGCTCTGTGAGCTTCAGTGTCTCCACCGCGCATATGCTGCTTCTAACCGAGGTGACAGGTTAAAGGTTTGATTTGGGACAAGAGGTGAGATAAGAAGACCAAAAAAAAAAGTATTTAGGGAAGGGAAGGAAAATCCCACTCATCCCACTGATAACAAACATTATCTTGTCTAATAGGAGTGTACTACTGCTGGTCTATTGTGTCCCTAGATGGTTACATCTTTGTTTCAGAGGGTTGTTCTATGGAGTGTCATTCCTCAGACAAGGACACAGCGACCTTCTCAGTATCCAGTGAGTCAGAGATGTTTGGCTGCGAGGGAAAGCTTGTTCAAGATTAAGGAAAAGGCTGAAGCTCCTATTTACAGAAGACAACAAAGTTTTAAATGCTTCCTACCTCACATGTGTGAGACAAACACCAAAACATTATTTAAATTCATGTTTTTGGCTTGATGGCTACATTTGCTGGAATTTATTTTACAAAATTACCTTGTGTAGATGTCTTTGAAGACACAGAGTCAGTGTCACCACTGCATCAGTATGGGGCAGTCCTGGTAACTGAAACAGCATGCAGTGGAACAGCCATGGGATAAGAAGCTAACCACATCAGGTGGTATTCTCCACCAGGACCCAGTAACCCACTGGTGTGCAGTAATAGCAGGGTGAATCCATGCTGTAACAACTCACTCTCTTCAACCATAAATGAATAACCACTTGGGAGGAGAAACTATTTTTAATTAATCCTTTCCCCCTTCACTCTTGTTTCAGTCATACCTTGTGCAACCCAGACTGAAATATTAAGTCAGAAAAGATCTGCACATCAACAAAATACCTGTGAGGCAAAACCAGTCTGCTCATCAGTCACCATCATTCGCCAGTATTAGGCAAAGCATTGGTCCCTTCCTTGACACAAGTAAAAGGATTTACATGTCATGACTATTGTAAGTTTTTGAATCAAAAGCTTCAGGCTTATTGTAGCAATTAAATGCAGGAATGCCGTATTCACTCATTTGGAAAGGTTCCTGCTTTGCCTTATTGCTCAACAAGACTGTAAAAGGCATATTACAAGGAGGGAATCTGTCCCAGGTGCCTTGGGACAGATTTCAAACCCAGGCTAGTTAAAAATACAAGAGTTCCTCCTGTGATGTCACCCGGGCTCATACCACTCCCTGTCTCCTCATCTAAAGTGACTGGCAGATTCCCACTGAAGATGATGCTGCTGTACATCCTCCTCCTTACGAATCCTAGCAGGACTGCAAAGAAATTGCTTGCCTCTCCCACCCTTGCTTTTACAACTCCATCCCACTGTGTGAGGATCTACAGAGGAATAAATGCCTGACCTGCCCACCCCACCTCCAGGGCCCTGACAGCAGGTTGTGTCATTGAGAGGAGAGGCAGATCTGCTTCCTCCTGTCCTGTGCCTCCCTGTGCCAAAAATCCATTATGGTTATGAGGCCGTAACTCTGTACTGCTATACAGGCTGCAGAGGAATAAATGTAGCTGGATTTGGAAGGACAAAGAAACCTGGTGTTGTACTATGATCAGTGGTCGTTGATCTGATGCTAATTAGTAAAAAGAAAAAAAAAAATTTTAAATATTGGAATTATATATCATCATTTGATTATTCATTCTAGCTTAGTCCTTGTTTCTCATTGTATTTGAATCCAACTACTAGCAAATATTTCTTAATAAGCACAATGAAAAGTAAGCAACTGAACAAAACTGCCACCTCTTTTCCCTACCTTTGTTCAGCTTAGCACTGCACTTTGCATGAGGAGATGCTTTGCATGAGAAGCTTTGCATGAGCTTTGGGATTTGGATCCCTAATGTCATCTCCTCTAATGTAAACATCTAAAACCCTCTAATCTTTTCTTTAATAAAGCTTCTTACAGACGTCTCAGAACTGATTGTGTCTTACGAAAGTGAGTCAGTTTCCTGTGTGAAACAAAATGTTAACAGGTCGCAGTGCCCTGTTTTCTATTCTCTGAAAGTTTCTGATGTTGGTTTCTGTATGAATGAGTCCTTAAAATGCCTCCTTAACCTGGCTTCTGGTGTCCTTTCTTACCCATGTCCTTTGTAACCAGCCCCAATCTTTACAACTCTTCACTGAAATGGACAGTGCATGGAAATTATATACCTCAGGACAGCATGCACAGTAGTATTCACAACCCTTTCAGGAGGCCAGTGATTATTGTTGCAAGTAGTCGCTATCTCAGGCAGGTATCAATACCTGAATGAACACGGTGTTCTGTTCCTGTCTTCAAAAAAACGTTTTTCTTCCCCATCTCTCTTAGCGTCCCACTGCCCCGTGCAAAATCTCAGAACTTCAAGACGAAAGAATGAGGTAGGGAAAGGGGTGAAACCAGCAACAAAGGTGCCCAAGTAACTGGACATGCCCCAGTTTTTCCCACTCAACTCAGCTAAAAGGGGCTCTGCAAGCTCTGAACTGTGTGCTCTAGCTATGAAGGGTCTGTGGAAGGTGTTGAGCAGGTGCAGAACAGAAGCTCTTATGATGGGCATCAGCTGATTAGGTAAAGCACCATAGCTGCAAGAACCAGCTCAAGCAGACAAGGAGGGTAATGAGAATGAAATCCTTGGAAGTGGTATCTTTCAAATAGGCTAAATTTCTCACAGGGCATAGAGTGGTTGGAAGAGGCAGTTCTGCAAAGCTGTAAACTCCAGAAATAAGTGAAAGACAAAAACCAAAACAGAATCTAAAAATCTTTTCTTTGAGCCAGAACTGAAACAGCGGCCTAAGGATTACTTTCTAGAGACAGCCTACAGTCCTCCACTCTACCAGCTGAGCTATCAAAGGAAGGTAAGGGAATGCCAAGAATGAGTCAAGACTGCATCAACAATAGCCTTAGGCTTTAATGGGCCTCCATATGTATTGCTTTTCACAACAGCAAAACAGTATCCAAAAAAAGGCACAAAGCTAACTTTCCTGCAAAATTGGGTTTTGGTTACAAAACTGCCAGTTTTCTGCCAAATAGTTCACAGCTCTTGTAAGACTGCTGCTGGTGGTAGCATTAAGGTTGGAGTTCCTGTCATGACCCATATGAAATCTGTCTATGTCTTGACAAAGAAATCTGCCCACTCTTGGTGACCTTGCCACATTTCCTATGCTGAACCAAGAGAAGAGGGAGAACTCTTCCTCCACAGAATTCCCCACTACAGTTCTCCAGCCAAATCCAATAACAAAATAGCAAACAAATCAGTTAACCCATTCCCTGACAGCTTCCATACTTAATGTAGAGGAACAGAAGAAAAGGAGAGAGAGAAATAACCATTGAGGTTTTAATTTAAATCCCACCAAACCCCATGGTGCATGTAAGACCCCCCATGCACAGACAAGGCTGCAATGTCTGGCACTGCAACCAGTGGCCTCCCCAGCCCCTGGGCCTGGAAGGCTGAACCCTTTGTGAATCATCTGTACTAGTACTGCAGCTCACAGCTGTGGCAAACTATACTCCTTTTGAATTACAGTGATTCACGAGCATTTGTCTGTCTGAGGAGCAGGGTGGGGCAGAAAGCTGTGAGCAGACACCCTGTTTGCAGAAACCATGCCATGCTACTTGTGATGGGAGTGTGTGCAGCAGTGTTACCTCAGTGCCCTACAGCACATCCCTCCTTAACCCATGCTTACCTTCACCTCCTCCTTGTGACTCAACCCCAAGCACACCGGGCTGTTGCAGCAAGCATGTAACCAGCAGGTTGAGGGACGTGATTATTCCTCCATATTCAGTGCCTACGAGCTTGAATTAGGACTGCTGTGGCTCACCTTGGCTCCTTAGTACAAGACAGGCATGAACATTGTGGAGTGAGTTCAGTGGAAGACCACAAAGATGATGAGAGGGCTTGAGCATAGGGTAGAGGAGGGAAGGCAGAGAGAGCTGGGCTCGTTCAGCCTGAAGAAGAGCTCCATGAAGGGGGATGATGCTTGCAGTGTGCAACTACCAAATGGGAGAGTATGGGGAAGGCAGGGCCAGGCTCTGCTTGGAGGTGCACAGTGAGAGGACAGAGGGTGACAGACACAAGCTGTTCCAGAGAAATCTTGTTGAGATGTAAGGGGAGAAAAATACCATGAGAGTAAAAATTTTCCCCATTGCAAAGGTTGTCTATAGGGTGGAATCTCCAAAGCTTGACTGGACATAGCCCTGAACAATGTGATCTGACTTTAAAGTCTATCCTGTCTGGAACAAGAGGTTGGACCAGATAATCTTCAGAGCTATTTAGTAAATATACACAACAGTGACCTCACAGAGCAGATGAACTCACAGCAGAATTATCACCACATACATCTCTGTTCAGAAAATACAGCTCTTTGACCTACAAGAAAACTCAGACACACATATTTTATATCTTTTCATAATAACAGACATCTTAATACTCCTCTACTGCTAAAAGTAGCACAGATCTTGAAAGAAACTCAATAAAACATCTCCCTTTTTACTTACCTACAAGGTACTGTTGCAGCTTCTCAGAGGCCTAATCCTGGCACTTTTGATGTGTCCTGACAGTAATCCACCAGCAACAGATCAGCTGATACTGCAAAGAAAAGCATATGGTGGAGAGAAACAGAACTGTTGTATGCCTGTCAGGGCAATCCCTGCACTCTCTGGGGTCAGACGGTCTAGGTGGAAAGAGGACCCACATGCAAGAATGTGGGGTTAATCTTGTACTGTAAAAAGAACGGCACAACCCATAACAAGGACCCAAGCTCCTAAATCAGAGCAGATAGCATAGCCCCAGGGATCTGATCTTTTCCAGTTTGCAATCCCCACAGCACTTTTCAGGGGCACTTCAAGCTCCTTTCAAGCCAATTTAAGCCTATTGTCATGAGTCTGCCTTATCTGAGTTACCTTTCACGGACCCCTTAAAAATAATTTGCTAGTCTCACCCATGCATTCAGGGGCCCCAAAATTGAAAATTACTGCTCTACCCAGTTTAAGTCATCTGCACTGTCATCTAATCCAGAGCTGAGGTAACAAATACAGACTTTAGGGCAAGTATCACCATCTCTTTGCTGTCAGAAGTTGTTACTGGTGAAGATAACCCTAAACAATTTGTACTTTCCTGAAAGAAATCAGTACCAGTTTAAGTCAGGATAAAAATTCAAATGGATCAGATAAAAAGTGGATGCTGTTACTATCTATGCATGAACAAATGGATGCAGAAACCACAGTGTTGCCTTGACAATAAAAAGCATTGGAGATCTCTTTTTGTGGAACTTGCTAGCAGTGATGTATGGGTGATTTGTGAAAGATATTCTCCTAAACTACAAATGTACCCTCCAGGGCAGCTTTTCAAAGTAGATATTCCTAGGAAAAATTAATTTTTTTTTTTTTTTTTTTTTTTTTTTTTGAACTTGGTAAGCTTTGAATGCTTAACAGAATTAAATTTTGGCATGGAGTTCGTGAAAGATCTCTGATTATTTTGATTCTTTTAACTGATTAAATGAAGATACCAAGCTTTGAGAGCCATGTGACTGGAGCCCTGAGCTATATAAAGGGAACAGCTCACCTGTTTCATGTGGTGTAGAATAAGATGAAAGGAAAGGATGTAGCTTGAAAGCAGGATGGAGAACAGCCAGAGGTAAAGCTACTAATAGCTGGCCTGTATAATTACACTTGGTAATGCTATGTGTTTTGTTAAGCTCAGATTAGCATATGATGGTCTCCAGTGTTTTGTATACTTACAGGCTGACTTTCTAACGTGGCTTTAAATGGTTTAAAGGTTTTTGGGTTTGATTTGTTGTCTGGTTTTTTCGTGGGTTTGTGTTTTTTGTGTTTTTTTTTTTTTCCTAGTGAAAAGCTTTTAAAATTTTGGTAGATTCTGTGGGACCTGCAGAATTTGTTTTCTCTTCTTTTGAGGTGGAAATACACACATACTCTGAATAAGAGCATTAGAGTCTACTAGCAATAAATTTGTGAAATCTTCGTGTTCACTTTATTTCTGCCCAGTGTGTGTCACACACCACTGGTTGACTGCTGTGGTTTCTGCACCACCAGCTAGCGATGATATCGCTCAGGATATCTCCTATTGGCAGCTTCGTGTGATACCCCTGCAAGAGGGGAGGAGGTTTTCCTAAAGACTGCTACTCACAGCAACCTAATTTAGAGTCTGAGGCATCAGGGAAACAATCATCTCCCTCTCGTCTACCTGTTAAAATTCAAGATAGGAATCTCTTTGTGCCAGTGACTATCTTTGTACTTAAAGGCTGAATAGGAGCTGGCACAACAGACCCCCAGCCCCATCTGATGCCCCCAGGCTCTGTTGTGGTGTAAATAATATGTACGACTCCTTGGGCCAGCTTCAGAGTCAATTCTAATAATAAGTCAGTGTGAATGAATGCCAAGGGGCAGGAGGGTGGGAATGAAGAAAGCAAAGAATTGGGAGACTACATGAAGGTTTCATATAAAGGAAGTTTGATTGCATTGCCACAGTGTGGGCTGTATTTCAGGAAACACGGAGTTTATAGGACCTCCCTACAGCTATCGGGTTTTGTTGTGCTCAGAGAATCCATTTAATACTTCTGATGCTGCTCTGTTACCAGTAAGAGACATCCAGAGGAAAGTATCCTCTGAAACCTAAGCTGTATATGCTTATCATACACAGGTACACCCAGATGAATTTTGCTTTATAACAACCTTATAGGTCTGGGGTGGCTTTTAATTAAAAAAATATTACTTTCACAGGTAAATTATTTCATTTCAGTTTTCTTCCTATGTATGGCCAGTTCCCTAAGCAATTACAGCACAAAAGCTGAAGTCCCACGGCCGTGCCCAGGTATCAGATTCAGACTGTGCAAGCCTCTTCAGGACACTAATTTAGCACCAGCAGCCAGTAGCGATCATACAAGTGCCTGAGAGCTCTCCCCATCAGCGGGTATGGGAAGAAGTACCTTCCATGCCGTTGTCAACTACTCTTCAACAAGTTAAATGTTCAGCTATGTTAAGTCAAACTACAAAACGCGGCGAGTAGCATTCCTGTCTTCTCTCCCGCAAAGGGTTCCAAGTCTTGCCCTTCTCCTGGTGAAAGACAATAACCTGTGAGCTCTTTGATGATGATCAGCCCAGAAAGTTTTGATAATTAGGTGGCAATTAACCACAGTTAGGACGTGACATTATTCAGATACAACAGACTCGCTCCTAGCTGCTGCAAATTGTAAGCTATCCAAAAGCCCTGACCCCTATCTAAATTAGCTTAGTTTGCATCCAACCAGTACCACTTTTTGTTTGTTTGTTTGTTTGTTTAAGCTGTTTTGTCCCTCTGTGTGTACTTAATGCTTGGCAATAGCGGTTGTAGAGGCTGTGGTCTCACTGGACGCTTCAGTGTCAGCAAAATCCTGCATTATCTGAGGGAGGGCAGTAACGCAGAGGACAAAAGCAGCACTATTTGGGACACAGGAGAGCCCTCCACCTCCTGTGACTACTTCCCTTCAGGCTGCAGCACACCCACCCAGCCACTTCCCTTCCCTCACTCATCAGGCCTCTCAAACTATAAAAGCCCTAATGAAAATGAAACATGCATGTCATATATAACGAGGAAAGGCTCAATTGCTGGAGAAAAAAAAAAAAGTGTGAAATTACAGTATCAGTGTGAGAGAGAGAGATATGAGCCCTCATTCCCCAGGAGAGAATTTGAAAGTGCATAATTTTCTCCACAAGTGGCATTTAAGGGGCAGCTTTTGGAAGCTGAGAGGAAAACCGAGAAGAAAAACAGCACTTACAAGTGGAGGGAATATTGCTGCCCGAAATATTTGGGACTCTTCTTTGATACAGGAGCTTGTTCTAGCACTGGGAGACGTGCAGGCACAGACCTTGAACTTGGTGTGGTTCCTAACGTGTTCTTCTACCCGCAGCCAATACTTTATCTAGTCTTTCTGAAGACCCAACAGCAAATCCTTTAGGGGTCATCTAAAAAAAAAAAAAAAAAAAAAAAAAGACTGGGATGCAACTCTTTGGCTGGTTTTCCTCTTCATGGAAGAATTAAGAAGTCCTGGGTAAGGAGGAGACTTGCCTGTGTCAGGTCTGGCTGTGGTAGGGGATACTTGTCTCTTACACTCATGAGAATCTAATTTATTTTTAAAGAGCACTTGAATATAGCATAACAATATTACCACACATCTTGCTCAAGCAAAGAATTTTTCCAGTCTATGTTCAGTGCCAGGTACAGTGACTATAAAATGAGTTACTGTACCTTAAATTTCTGCCTTGGCTATAGTGGCAGGAAGCTAATTAGACAAATTCTGACCATGTCTTCTTGATCCAAATCCTCATTACTTGGACTTTTAAGAATTACCAGCTGCGTGAGAGCTCATGTTTCTGGAGGGAGTTGGACCTAAAGGATGGAATAACAGGTAAAGGAGTGGAGAACGATGGCCACTGTGGGGCCCAAACCAGTCAAGCAGCAGCATTTAAACTCTTCCAGCTAAAATTTAACACTTCACACTGCAGCCAAAATATGTTAGAAGCATGTCTGAGGCATGAATGCTGTAAAACTAAGCTCTAAACACAGGTTGGCTTTTCCAGGTTATTCTTAAGTTCCAGAAACCATCATATTGGAGCCAATTGCACATACTAATCCTGATGGAGCAGACCACACATTCCATAGCCCACAAGGCTATTGACCTTCTCAGCTCTAGCAAACTTTGCTGGGTCTACTGCGGGTCAGCAGGCCAGGAAACAGTGGTTTCAAACCTTGTCTTCACTTCAGCCATCAGAAGCAAAAACCTTTGGTCCGGCATGAGTGTTTCCTGATGCCTCTTTTGCAAGCATCAGAGTTTCTGGGAATTTATCCTTGAGAACTACTGTCACCTTATCAAAAAAAACAAAGTCATCCATTCTGTTCTCTCTTCCTTATGAGGAGTTGGGCTCCAAACTATGGCCAGATATCACATGGTCCTCTTTTTTGGTATTCTGGCCCCTACGTAGTCAGACCCAACATTTCAGATGTCACAACAGGGAGAAGGGCAGGGTTAGTACCAAATTTAGTCGCAGGTCAGAAGATCCTTTCTGAAAGGAATGAGCAAATTTCAAAAGGTAAGAAAAAACCACTCAAAGCAATGGCTACATCCTAACAAAGTTGCACAATCCTTTTTCTTAGGTTAGGCTCAGATACAGCACTCAGAAGAGAGCTGGGCCAAGGGATCTGACAGCTACTGCTTTGTGCATATTATTTGTGCTGCTGTAGCATTCTGGGACTCCAAATGGGGATTGGTGCCCCACTGAAGTAGGCACAATAAAAAGAAACACCACAGAGACAGTTCCCTGCCCCTGAGAGGTAATCTTTGGCCATTTCCCTGAAGCAGCTGGGACTAGAGCAGGGCATAAGGAAGTGTATTAGGGTGTGCTGCATGGACTGAATTTAATCTTATTTCTGTAACCCTTGTCCTTTCTTAACCTATTGCCCCATTTCTGTTTGTTAATTTAACTCATCAGCTCAGTCTAAATTTAATTTGTGAGCTTCTTGGACAAAAGTCTTTGTGTCTTTTCATTTGTTATGGTTGTTGTGGGTTGCGTTTTTTCTCCTTTTGCATGGTTTTGAGCCACAAAAATTAATATACATTATTGAAAACATGAAAGAAAATAACTTCCTTCCCTCTCTAATAAAGAAATGGATATTTAAATGTGCATCTCTAAAATGTTATGATTTTGTACCTCTACAGAGCCTAATGTAAACATGTGGATCAATGAGCGGCACAAGTGGTATGGCAGTATAAAAAAGAAGTCTGGTCAACATGTATATATGCACCAAGTACTCCTCCAGACGATATGCAGACAAAGGAGATATATTTGCAAAATAATTCCTACTGGTTAAATGAAAAAAAAAAAAAAAAAGCTGCAGGTCCCCATAATGATAAAGGAATGTGACAGAGCCAAGGCAATACAATCTCAGCATCTCCAGGACCTGGAATAAAATATATTCTCCCACCTCTACAGCCATTCCTCTATAGACAGCCTCACTCTGCTCCTTTTCACAACCAGCACAGAAAGAAGGGGAATCAAAGCTTTTGAAGGCGTAACCGCGAGCGAGAGTGTGAACTTTGTGTGCGGTGCCTTCCCCGGCCCGGAGCAGGACACGCGTGGGGAGACACGGGGTGGGGGGAGCCCCTTCACAGCTCCACAGTCAAGGCTGTGAGCTATTTGGATTAGATGAGGAATTTCAAGTGGAAACCATCCGTAGGCGTGTGCCTGCCTGTGTGAAGCTGAACTGCGTCTGGAGAAATCAAATGGCTTCCTAATAGAACCTCAGCAAGGTCCAGTTGTAAAGGGGGTATTAGTAAGTCTCGCTTTTCCTGCCATTGCAAACTTGAATGGGATCATGTGGGGGATTTTTTCCTGATCTGAAAACAGAGAATCAGGAAATACCCATAACAGCACCAATATGAATAAATTGGCAAGATAAGCTGTAAATAGCTTTGCTGTTAAACAAAAATAAAACAACAAAAAAAAAATCGTATTGCAGCCATTTTAAGATTCCAACTTCCTTCTTTAGCCCTGCCACTAAGCAGGCTTCCTCAAAATGTGACAAGAAGAATTCAGAGGGACGCTTGCCAAGTGTTTTCTGACCCAAATCCTAGAGGTATCCTCCATCTGCAGCAACAGACAGCTTGCTGTGGTCTGTCATTACCTTCTGTTTGGTTTTCAACACCAGCTACCCTAGTTAATTCAAGAAGATGCAACCACCGAAGACAACGAACAGACAAACGTTTAGCAACATTTCTGCCAAGCTTTGAGGAAGACTTCTCTAATCTTGAATAGGCCTGAATGCAGAACAATAATGACTAAGGCATGAATATGCAAGTGCATTGTTTTACCAAACTCAGCTATTAGGAAACAGCTATATAAAGCCCGGTGAAGAAGATTTAAGGACAAGGAATGAAGGGCAGAGCTAACCATTCAATCAGTTTCTGTCACAGCATCACACCTACCCACTCGGCCTCTATCTGCAGACAATAAATTTCATAACCTGAAAGAGCCAGGCAGTCAGAAATATATTTTTCTGTAAGACTGAGACACAGCTCCACAAACATGAAGTGTCTTCTATGTACATGCTTGCATGAGGCCCTTCACATCTAAGGTTTGTAGCAATGCATGGTATTTAGCCAAATGCCATTCCCCTAAAGGGCAGCATATTTTTGTTCTTATAATTTTGCATGGAAATTAAAACGAACATATTTTAACATGGGAAAAGAAAACACTTTTCCCCCCAGCTAGGCACTGCTGCCTCACTGTGCTGGTGATGATGGTGGTGGCCCGATATTTTTCTCTGCATATTCAGAAACAATTCAGATGTAACAAACGCCCATTTACCTACCACATAAACATGCGGTACTTAAAATGCTTGCCTTTGATAAACCATTCTTCCCTTTGAGGATCCATTAGGCCCAACATGAATAAAGCCTAAAAAGCTACTTAAGGCTTTTGGAGACTTCTTTGGATTTCCAGCTTCACATTGCAGTTACTGCGATGTTTGCATTAAGATGCTTGTCTGAGTTCTGCCCTGCAGGATTCGGAAAAAGAAAAATGTTCCTTTTGTACTGAACACAACCGGTAGGTATTTAGCTATTTTCTGCGTATTATGACAGTACCATCTGGCATTCATCTGCCGGGTACCTCAGGAGAATGTCCCCTTCCTACTTGCCTGTATGATGCCGGCCAAAATGACAGAGTACACCAAAGGTTAACTTCCTGTAATATGGTCTCCTGGCTTATCTGGAGTAAGACAATAGTTCCTTTATATTCTTAGCTTTGCATTTCACATGTTCTCCTGCCTGCCTGGAAAATAGGGTTGTAAGAGATTCTTATGGGTCAGACACCTCCTAATGCGAACCCAGGGATAATCCTAACAAATTTAGTAACAACAGTCTATAAGGCCAGTTGGCGCTGCACATACAGGAGGAAATGTAAAATTGAAATGGAAATTTGCCCAGTTAGGTTTGTTCTGTTCCACTGAAAAGCTTTGTACGGTGGAAGCATAAACAAACCACTGCTCTTAGAAGTCATGGTTCACCTGCTGACTCAAACACTCATGTCTGTCAGCCAGCATGAGAGGCCAAGGGGACTATCTGTTTGGGTTTCTCTTTTGGTCTCAGCCTAATTTATCTTGTCAGTTCCAAGATCTCCATTCCGTTCTTGAAAGGACTATAAAGGAAGTTTGGCTTAGCTGTGCCCTTCAATTATTTGATTATTTTTAAGCAAACAAACAAGAACTTAGCATGGACCAGTTCAGACTGACTAGTTTAGCTCCTGACTAATGTCTTAAAGCTCTTTTCACCCTAGCCACTTCGTCAAAAGGCAGTTCCTTCACCCCTCTCAGAATATATACTTTAATACTCCCAACCTGCCTCTTGCAAACAGCCTTTTCAAGAGAAACAAGCCAGTCTTGAGCAATTAAGACCTATAGATCTCCCTTCACTTCCTTCAAAGCCATTGCGGAGGTGCAGCTGAAACCCATTAAATTCAATTGAGCCCAAATGGCCTATAAGTCATATGGAAACTTCCTCTGGGCTTTTAACAAAGAGCCTTGCTTTAAATTCCAAATTACAAACAAATTCAGTGTGTTCAGCTTTCACATAAAACATAAAAATATAAGAAAACATACAGAGGAAAAGTTGCATCAAATCACAGGGAGCGTTATAAGAAAGTACAACCAGTTGCTCTTGTTGTGAAGTTACATTCTTCAGTTAGAAATGTCATATTAATTCATGGCAATATTTTCTTTAGTCTGGACTGGAAGTACACTTTATTCAGCGTGTGAGAAAGTACAACCGGGAGCATTCACAACCCCATTTTGTCCTCTGACTTTTCTTAACAATGGCTAAAAATAATATATGTTCACATATATACACAGAATATGATGTGTATATATGTATAATTATCTTTTATCACATATAGCTACCAGACTAATCTCAGGTTCATGTATAATAAGAAGATCATAAACATTTATAGACTATATATTCTCAGCTTTAGGTTGCTTTATTGTGGGTCAGGTTTTTATCAAGTTGACAAATTTATTAATGTGGTTTTATATTTAAACTCTCGATCTGTCTAAGATTAGGGATCAATATATGTGCTGCAGGATCATAAGTCAGCTAAACACTGAAAAGATTCAGGCAGATAGTGAACTTGAAAATTATACAGCAAAATTGTTCCATAATACATCTTTATTCAGAACCCCACGGGACTTGCATGCTGTAAAAGCCTTAAAAAAGCCTCTACTTGAGGGTTAATTTCACCCTCAGGGCTCTGAGAATAACTGGAGGCCCAGATCTTTATGACTTTGTATCAATTAATGTTTTTTACATTCTTTTTAACAAGAACTTGATGAAAAATATCCCGCTCTACATATTCTATTTGGCACCCAAGTTACGAGTCATTAGAAGTACCTGAATCAGTTTTAAAAGTGCTGTGGAGTGATATTTTCTGAAGGTAATGGGTCTGAGGCAGCAGACACACTCGCCTTCCCGAGGCACGTGGAACTGAAACGAGAAGCAGTGAGTGGCTTTTGCTTTCACGGCTGATCGGGACCGTGCCGAGCACTGCTCCAAGACGTAAGGGCCTGGGGGTTGATTCCCGTGCCGATCCAGCGCCTTTGCCAGGGCGGGACATGACTCCTCGGACGCAGAAGGAGGAGGGTACCACTGTCTGGTCACGGACTTACCGCGGTGGGTCCATCAGGATGCTGCGGCACTGTCCCGCAGGGACTGACGCATAGGCTCTGCCTCCTTCTCTAGTCCCTGCGGCACACGCAGCAAATCCTTTCGGCTGGCTTTGTACAAACCTATTGTCAAGGGCAGTTTAGATTTTTTACAAGCAAACAGGCATCTCTGTTTCTCTCCTCCCTACTCTCCTGCTCCTCTGGCTCCCCCAGCCCTTTCCCCTAACCGTGTGCTGCTGCTGCTCCCCCTGCGACAGCCCAGCACCACTTCAACTCATTGAATAGGCAGAAAGAACAACTCAGCAAAAGCAGAGACTGTAACAGAGCCTCATACAACAAGCAAGAAGGACGACAGTGCAAAGAAAGTGGGACTGTGAAGCCAGGAGCAGAAAAAGGAGAAGCGGGATTGAATTGTGGCAACAGGGAGCAATCTGCTTCATGGAACCACATCTGAAAAGCATCAGGTTTCTTAAAGTAGCAGACAGGATAGCTGAAATGTGCTAGCCTGCATCTAAGGAAAAAAAAAAAAAAAAGGAAAAAAAGGAAAATAGTTCAGCATAGTATATTTTTATATACATAATACACTGTGCACAGTACATTATATATATTTTATATATGTAGCAGCTTGACTCTCACCCCACTCCTTTCTCAACATCTCTAGAAATTCATTGGTATTTAGATGTCTATCCTAGGACAGCGTTAAAAGAAACTACAGAACTGCTAGGATGGTTACTGAGGCCTGGGTATATTAAACAAACAACCAATTTCACAACAGTGAATGAAGTAACACTTATTGGGAAAGTTTTAAGGGTGGCAGGGGGCTGGGAGGGGGAACAACTGGAAACCTAGAAAGGAAAAAAGATGCTGAAATACCTGTTTGGAAGAAGTATGTTCTCTGGTTTATGTTTTTTGAATTGTCTCAAATTGCAGCGTCCATAGGAACACTGTAAATCTGAAGAAGTGTGGACAGGACGTTGAATTTCAGGTAAGAGAAATAGGTAAGGGAGGAGGAGAGGAGACTCACTCACTTTCTGATGATTCTCCATTGCCAAGCAATAGCAAATTAAGACTGCTTGAGAAACTAAGCATGGTGTAATCACCTCTTCTGGTTAATAAAGTTAACTGAGAACAATTTCATCCCGGTAGCTAAAATGTGGTTACCCTAAGCTTCACGACCCTGAAAATGTCAAGAATTAAAGTAGTAAAAAAATCTCCCCCCAAAACACAAGGCAATATTCTAGCCACATGGAAGGAAATAGTCCAGGATAATTCAGTTGACGTTTAAGAAAAAAGATGAGAAATCTCGGGGAGAGTCTGCAGCTTTAAACAAACCAACACCACCAAATGCAGAGATGCCTGTAGAGACAGCACATCCCCATCTCAAGCCTAGCTCTGACCCAATTTGTCTTGGGCTGGCTCAAATACAGAAAAACACTGGCACCTGCCACTAACAGGATACTTTTGTTTACAAGCTAATTTATGAGTTCTTTTCAACACACTAATTTAATTTTCTTTCCTGAGCAAAACCCATGACTTCTAATTTGAAAGGGGATTTTAAAATGATTGTGATTCATGGGGATTTATGGATGTTTCCCAGGGAGTTTCAAAAGCCTGAACTTTCTTCCCACAACTCCCAGGAAATGCAGTTAAAAGTCTCCCACAGGTCGTTACTCCAGCGGGTTTGGACAGGCAGTGTGGAACAGTCACCTGGCAGTCTCTGTAGAAAACTATTCCCCAGCGTGGACGCAACCAGCATTAACTTGGACATCAGTTATGTGTCATTTCCATTTCTGTATGTTGCTAATTTATAGATAAAAAGGATAGGACTGGAGGCCAGTGGAACAAACTGGGGGAGCAGAGAGGATGCTCTCTTAAGGGAATGAACATCAGGAAATTTCTTAAGCCAAAAGGACATTGAGGACACCATTATTTTTAACCTAAGAACTGTTTTGCATTAATCCTGATTTAGCCACTGAGATTTTCAGCTCCAACTGGTTACAGTAAGTAATGCACTGGAGAGCCTTGGGTGAGGCTTTCCCACTCACCCCCCTCACACAGTACTCACTTCCAAGAGCTCTTTAAATGTCAGTCCTTGAGCAATGGCTTTCATACACCAGAGCCAGTTGCCTTGTACAGTTTGAAGGGAGACCTTCTGTGTTTTGCTTTCCAGCTTCTTTTCTATTCCCCCTGAACGTTGCCTTCAGTGATAAAGCTGAAAAACTCCACCCTTGCTTGTTATCCTGACAATATTTAATTCTGACAGCACATTCAGTATGCTTCATGAAATATGCAACCCTGTGACTAATGAGGTATTTGCACATAAGGGCCATATACAGTAAATTGCAGGGCAATAAAAGTAAAGGAAAACCATGAACTGATCAGCCAGCTGTTAAAATGATGTAAACTGTGCCTTATTAAATGTCTTGTGTTATATCCAGATGCTGACTAGAACTCAGCCCTGGCTCCCTCAGTAAAGCTTTACCTCAAAAAAAACCTATAGGTTTCCCTTTCTGTTATTACACATTAGCTTCCTGCTTTTCAAATACTAATGGAAAGTTCACCTCTCTACGGTCTTCCTCCTTCCCACTCATCATGTAAAGGGAGCACTATTTTGATTTTATGCATGAGATTGAGTCTGCTCCAGTGCTAAGCATCCTATCAGCATATGACCAAATAGCAAAGCTGACATTTTTGCCATGATTATCCACCAAAAGTGTTTCCTACCTCTGATTTACAAGAGCCCTATTCATGAGAGATGATTAATAGCTCACTAGCTCTGCCAAAAAGCACATAAATCTAGACATCCTCTATGCTCCTGACATGCCACTCATCTTGTAGATATGTTCAGATCTCTCTCTTCCTCTCTCCCGCTTATCTGTGTCTGATCCCCAATGGGCACACGCTCATGCTGATTAGGCAATACAGTTGCTGACTGGGACAATTTTAGGCTTATATTACTGATGGCACCCAATTACAGGCTGCAGAAAGTGGTGTCCTTCCTGGCTTGTACTAGACAAGCATGATTAAGTGTTAAATGCCTTCTAAATTAACTGGCAGTATCACCCATGTGTCTGTTACAACTTATCAGGGTAAGAAACCGGGTTCATTGCCAAGTTCTCTCTGTTCACAGTTAGTCTCCCAGCCCGTAGAGTAATAGAGCCGAGAAGAAGGCAAGCTGCACACAAGCATACACCTGACTCAGCTGATGCTTAACTTATTTAACAAGGTTTCATACACTTGGCATTAAACACGCCTCTAAGTGCCCCACTCAGATGTGACAGATTTAAACAAGCACCGTCTGAACCAGGGCCCACAATATCATTCTCCATCCCCTCACCACCCCACTCCCCCCGCCTAGTAAAAGCTATTTCACAGTTCTTGAGCATCCTTCTTCTGAAGATCCTAGAGTGTTTTGCAATTATTAAAAAACAGATCATACCATGCCTACCCATTTAATTTCATAATTTCAATGGGGCTGCTAGCACAGCAAGACACACACACACACACACAAAAGTAGCTCATTGTGCCTAGTAC
Source organism: Empidonax traillii (assembly GCF_003031625.1). Classification (NCBI taxonomy): domain Eukaryota; kingdom Metazoa; phylum Chordata; class Aves; order Passeriformes; family Tyrannidae; genus Empidonax; species Empidonax traillii. Next base: position 317,283 of record NW_020955418.1, on the reverse strand, counting down.
GTGAAGAGAATATCAAGGGTTGCAATGCTTTCCCTATGTGTATCCAATATAACACAAGCCTTTAATCGTTTGATCATGTTCTACTTTACAAATAATACAGGGTACAACATGCCTTTTGCTCACCAATTCTGATGCAGACGGGTTACAGCTTGCCACTGGTTTTTATTTCCATGTTCATAATGTTCCCTGTTGTTGCAATACGGTGCTTTTTTAATTTAAGACACTAGCATCACACCTCAGAATCATGCACAGCTCCCACAGACATCTCTGGAACTCTCAGCTATTATTCCATCTGTAATTAAAAAAAATATCAGTATTATTAATAATAAAATAATTATAAAAGAACACTGTTTTCTCTAGGTGTGCTTTGATAAGATTATTGGCACTCATGTTCTGCTCAGTATTTTTCCTTCCTAACTTCCTCATGAATAGTTACTGGTCCAAGCTTACAAGCAGCTCTCATTTTTTGAGTGCATCCACCCTGAATTTTGCTGGATCATACATTTTCAACAGATCCTGTTTCCATCTGAGTCTTTGGGCTTTAGTACTGCATAAACTACTTCTCTAGTAAATACCTAGAAAGAATTGCAGCAATGTGAAGGGATGTCTTGTCTACTTAGACAGTCTTTAGAAATGTAAATGTAAATGCTGCTCCATTCTCCATATACCTTATCTTCAAGCTGTCGGGATTCTTTCCCTAAGTAATAAACATGCTTCCTTCAAGCAGTGCTCAACTGTTTCTTTAAAGAATGAAGAGAGGCCTCTATAATTTTCGTTTCTGTGCCAAGGAGAATAAAGTTATTGGTGTTGCTTCTCTGGCCATTGCATCTCAAATTCTTTCAGATGCAGAATATTTCATCACTTGAAATCAGGTTTGCTATGACCTGGTTGTCAGATATGTATCTTTTCCAGCTGTATGTGCAGCACTAGCCATGGGCTTACATCCCTGAGAAAGAAGCAGCTGATGATATGGACAGGTGTTCACTGCAGCTGGATTGTATGCAATGCTGTTTGCGAAGCATATAACCACACAAATTAAAAAAATCAAAGCACAACAGCCACTTTCATTGCTCAGCATGCCCAAGCCTCCCTGGCCAGTGAGTCATAAGACCCTAAGGGTCTTGACACTACTCTCTAAGCCATGCTTGCAGCTTCTTACCTGACATATTTCCTCTGCTGCTTTTGGAACAGATCTCTCAGACTGAGCAGCCAAATTCTGCTCAGCCTTTGCTTTGCTTGATTATTGCCTTCCTACGAGCAGCTAAAATGTTTAAATATTCCTATCGTTTCGCCTGAAGGAAAACTGTTTAGCACTTTTAACATCTTTACCCAGAACTGAGACTTCCTATAGATGTAAGAACCATCTGATGGCAGCTACTAACACCTTCCAGTATAAAAAATAATTCTCTAAAAGAACAGCTACATGCAAAGTAAATAGAGAATTCTTCTACAAAACAACACAACTTGCTGCCCCAAGTGCAAAAGGAGATGCTTTAAAATCAGTAAGTTGCAAATAGTGAAGAGTATTTTTCACTCTCATTTATGTGATGTGTGCAAAGAAGAGCAGTTAGGACAAGGTGTTAATTTTAGCATCTTCCAAATGGCAGAATCAAGGCAAATGGAAACTGTGATGAAAACTCTATCTACAGGGTATCTATCTACCCACCTCTCAGCTTTTCAGACAATACAAGCCTCTTGTTCTTTACAACTGTGCTGAA
>NW_020955418.1:279066-314593 GCF_003031625.1 Empidonax traillii | reverse complement strand
CCCCAAGTGCAAAAGGAGATGCTTTAAAATCAGTAAGTTGCAAATAGTGAAGAGTATTTTTCACTCTCATTTATGTGATGTGTGCAAAGAAGAGCAGTTAGGACAAGGTGTTAATTTTAGCATCTTCCAAATGGCAGAATCAAGGCAAATGGAAACTGTGATGAAAACTCTATCTACAGGGTATCTATCTACCCACCTCTCAGCTTTTCAGACAATACAAGCCTCTTGTTCTCTACAACTGTGCTGAATAACTTAGAATTGGATAGATCACAGACAAGCAGACCCAGACCAAAAAACTTTCCATGTGTTTTTATCCATCCACATCTTTTCTTGGCCTGCTGTTTCACTGGAACAACACACCAACTTCTCTGATGTAACACCCTTTAGTAGTGCACGTAGGAAACACTATCTATCAGGGTTGGCTGCACTATCTAATTAGAGATCTCCCGACAGCTCATCTTTACTAAGTTTCATAATTACATGACCGAGCGTCAGAGATCCTCACTCAGCAGTTCCACGGGAGCTTTCTTGGTAGACACCATTTATCACACTTCTTTTACTCTCATTCTTATTTCACCATTTGTAGTACTCAGAATAGTTTTCAGATACCTTTTTTTTCCACGGGAGATGTTGCTTGTTGCTTTAGAGACTCATATTGGAAGCAGAGCAGAGAGGAATAAATGACATTTGGGGTATTTCATTACAGCTATAATCTCGAAAGCAGGAAGGAAAGGAGAGAGAAGTTTAAAACAACTCTTGTTCTTCTTGTTCACAAAAACATACTGTCAAATTACATATTTGTGTTCTGGCAGTAGACAATATATTTATAAGAGCTTTTCTGCCTGTCTTTGTATAATAAAATGCTCTTACTCAAGGTTCAGACTATTACAAGAATTGTTCAATACAGACTTATTCTATGGTTAACAAATGCATGACTCAACCAAGGAATGCCCAGAAAGAAGTGCAGAAATCAACACTCAGCTTGACCGTATCTTCCTTTGGCAGGTGCTGTACTTTTACAGACATGAATATGGCTAGAACAACTCTCGGGAATACAAAACAAAACAAAACAAAACAAACAAACAAAAAAATGAAAATATTTTCATCGATCATTTACCCTAACTTTCCAAACTCAGACCCTATTTATTTATGAGTACAAGTACAAAACAGCATTTTAATTCAAATTAGTGACATAAAGAACCATGATATGCTGAACTTTCTTATGGTATTGGGCATGTTCTGGATGCTGGTTTGGTCATTCTTAAATCTAAAGACCAATCTCTCTATCTGAAATTCATGATCATGTTGTGAGTAAAGAGATACCAGTACCCAGTAAGACCTGAAGCATAGGAAGCAACTTTTTCTACCACTGCTCATTTTTCAAGAGCACGTGCATAAACCTCAAACACTTAATGGGAGCAGTGTATACTCTCATCTGCTTGGTGTAGAGAAATGAATACCAAATAAATTGTGACATGCTTTGGAAGAATTGTATCATTAAATGTTTTGCACACATCATCTTGATTCTTATACAGCTTGACCAAAAAAAGAAAAAAAAAAAAACACACCGAAAAACAAATTACCAACATAAAAGTTTTTTTTCCTAAGCTAAGAAAGTCTTACATACTCTAAGATCTATTTTCTCTACTTAAACAAAAAACTGAAAACCCAAATCTTGATCTTTCTGAATAAATTAATCCCAAAATTAAGCAAGGAAAGTAAAAGTTGGGTGGTTCTGGCACCAGCAGAATCAAAGCACATTCCATTATTTAGCTAATATGAGCAATTTTGTTAAACAAACTATACCTTTGTTCTGTAAATACTGGAAGTTAGGCTTTGGACAGATGTTCCCTGCTGGACACGGATGTGCTAGGGGAAGGTTAGAGCCCCAGCTGTTGATCATCACTTCTTTGCAGAGGTTACTGCCCCCTCACATTTGCTGGCAGAGCTCGCTTATAGAAACACTCTCGGAGCCACTTGAAGTTAAAGTGAGTGGCATTACTATTTAGACAGTTTAAGCTAACTAGCACAGTTGCTGAAAGAGTTCGTGCCTGTCTGTACCTTTAAACTTCCACTGTTCACAAGACTGCAAGTTTTCACAACTTCTTGTCAGGGCAGAAGCTTTTCTCACCTTCTTGTGTAGCACCAGAGATCAAATCCCCAATGTCACGCTTGTATATTTAACCTTAAATGCCTCCTAATTAAACACTGACAATTGTGTTAAATGTGCTACCTAGCTACAGTCCTGTTTCTTTCTCCGTCTCTCTGCTTTGATTAGCTTTTAAATCACTTTTCCACGAAGTCCAAGCTCCTTGAAACAACAGTAAAAATCCATGTTATTTCACTGTGTGAGGGCATCCTGCAGACCTGTGCGACACATCTAAGGACACACCATTAAAGGATACACAAAATTTAGCTCTGGTGCAGTGATATTGGGAAGCACCAGGCTCTGGGCAGAATACAGTGCGTTAGACATGCTGTGATGCTCTAGACAAGCTCCTCACCTTTCTCTACTATTTTTCCTCCTACAAAATAGTGAAACTTTTGTAGGGTTCTTTGAAATATGAGTGAAAAGTGCTCTGTGTTTGTGTATGATATGTGTTGTTAAGAATATAGATCCACTATTCCTTACGTAGTTAACAAGAAAAAAGGCATCATTCAAATATTTCATCAACAGGTAATTAATATTGGTATATGAATAGTTATGGAGTTAGAATAAAGCAAGGTTTATTTTCTCACTCTTTTATAAGTAATATGTATCTAAGAGTAAATTCCAGCATATCTCCAGCTAGGTGATGCATTGAATTTACAACTCTTTTTCGAGGGATTTTTTGGGGGGGGTTATTTCGGGCAAGATATCGATTAAACTGCAATAAAATGTCATTCACAGCAGGCTATTTATGTGATGGTGTTTCTATCCAGGCAAAATTGCTATGTCTAACACCTTTTTCCAAGGAAAAATATTATTTTAGAGACCAAATAGAAGTTATCCAAGGTTTTAAGAAAAGATTTTTCCGATTCTTTCCTTCAGTGTAGAATTACTTTATTTTCATGCATTTGTCTACCTCCTCTACTGCTTGAGCTACAGATAATTCCATGCAGCAAATAAGCCAATAATCATATTACAAGAACATTACAGATACAAAGTCAATCACTCAAAACTTACAACCTTACAAGATTTCCCAGACAATTGCATTTCAGGCCCCTTGGCATACACAGTGCATGCAGGGCTATGGATGACATGACTATTTTTTCCTAAAGCCATTTCCTCATTCGGTGAACAGACTAGATGCTAATTATTATACACATAAACGTGCAATTTTTTTTTTTTTTAATTCTTACTGCTCTCTGTGAAGCACCAGATCTTATTTACTGACCCATACTCAAGACTTACTGTGAAGACAGGCTTATGAATGTGTGTAGACTTTTCTGTCATGCCATTCTTGTACTACTCAAGTGTGCTGCAGGCAAGACTCTGAGAATGGGATGAGTTTCCCCCAATTTCTGCAAATTAAAAGATCATATAATGATTACCTGGAAAATATTAATTATTAAGGAGCTTCACTTAAATCTCCACAATTAAATAACTTTCCACCACATCCCTTTTATATTTTAACAGTTCTTGAGTTCTTCTTGCATGTGCATTAGAACATTTGTATATCCTGGACTCTGGAAACATTGGGACACATTGCTTCTACCTCCCAAGTATTGAATTCTTTCTCCAAACTCTTGGATATACCCTTATTTTTAGGATAAGCAGAAAAGCAACACACTTCTCTTTAATTTGTTCTCATGGAAAAAGAAAAAAAAAAACACAAACACTTTTTCTGAAACTTTAGATATTCCTCCAGATGCAGTCTCTCAGTCTGTACATTTTCAGTCCAAATAATATACATTTGACAAATCCATAAGCCACTGGAAAGGGGGTCTTGTGATGAAAAGTGTCAGGCAAGCTTAACTATAGGTGGTATACACAGCTTCACCTACAGTTAATATCTCCTAAAATGAGTCTGCTGGTAATGCAGATGAAGCAGGCAGCCCAACAACTCTCTGCATACCTACACAAAAGACCGAGGCTGTGCTAAGAGGTCTCATTCAGTCCTCTGATCATCTGAAACAAACAGGTGTCAAATGATTTATACCACGCAGTCAGTGTTCACAAACTCAGCAAAGTACCTGAATACAGCACAGAAGCACAAATGAGCATCTAAAGCCCCTTCTTGACAGTCCTACGTACAAACCAGTAAGTTGATGAATTATCACTGCATAAAGGAAGCCAGAAAGAAAAACTTCACTTGCAAACAAACCAGCTCTAGCTAGCTCGGAAGAAATCTGTGACTTTGACCCAGTCAGTTCTTACCCTGGTGAGTCACAGCTAGATCTGTCCTGATACAGCCAGCAGTAATTACCAGACATGTCTTCTCGTGGTTGACACTAGTCCATAAAGGAAAACACAAGAATGGAAAAGGCCTTGTGCCTAATAAACTTGGCCATGTGTCATTGTAAAGAACACCTTAAAATGTGACTGACATCTGCATTCCCCTTTGTCTTACTCTGCTAAGGTTTCTAAAAGCAGCTTTTCTCAAGCTTGGTTTTTATGTGTATCTATGGACTACATGAGTAAATCATCGCTCTATCACAGCTCATTTACTCAACATACTGCAGTGTATTGTAGTCCCATAAAGGGCTAAGAAATCCTTGATCATTTGAAACTCTGTAGTATGCTACTGCACTTAGCAGAATCACTAAATAATAATAAAATAAAATCTGCTGTTAACTGAATAATTATTTCATTCCTCCACACCCTTCATGGGAATGGAATGAAGCATACAAACAGTTAATATCTTTCTATGGAAATGAAGATGAATACATTCAACTAACTAGGGGGGGTCCCCCTTTTTTAATTCAGAAAAATATTTTTAGCACTTATTTATGTTTTCAAGATTGTCTTGACATCTGTTCTTAAAAAAAAGCACAATAAAAGGCATACTTTTAACTACAAACACTGATAAAATATGGTAATGCTCTGTTTTTCCCTGCTGCAGAACTGCCAAGTAATAAGGATTTGCATGACTAAGCTTCTATTATGCTGACATGCAAAACTGAGGAATAATCATTCTTTCTGGTTTGACAACACTTAGAAGGGAAACACTCCTTTTACTCTCCTCTAGGACATGTTGGGCCCCAGACAAGATGAACAGCATTATTCAACCAAATAAATTTTTAAATGGACATTTAAATGCTGGGTTATCTTCAGCAGAGACACTTGGATAGCAACCTTATTACGTGAGCTAAAGGTCACTAGGGGTTTGACTAACACTTGCAAACACACAGTATTTCATTTGGCATGTCTCTACAAATGTGTCTCCACTGCACCATTCAGAATCCACTTCTTCAAACTTAAAGAAAAATTCAAATAAGCTTTGCAAAACTCACAAATCGATATATTGGACTACAGCAATATCAAGCTAAAGGATAAAAATATTAATAAACATTTTCAAACTTAATTGCTTGAAGTTATTTTCACAGCAGTAACTACCATTGTCCAGCTTTCCTCTGGGAGCAGCATCTGCAGATACAACTGACTTGAAGTGACTGTCAGGTACTCAGTTGCCCAGAAGAGTATGATTTATCAGCCTAATTTAAAAATGTTGCCCTCTTTCAGAAAGAAATTTCTCCTTTTTTACACAGTATCTTCCATTGTACTGCACAGTATATCCCAACTTAGATTTTCAACAACGAAATGTAAATAGAATGTAATTCTAGGCTAAGGTTCCCAGTGGTGATGAGGCACCCTTTGCTTTCTAGACACTCAATCCCTACCACAACTTTCAGCATAAATCTCCTTGAATGGCAATAAACTCGGATTTGTATATCTCCGACCTATATAGAGCACTGAGATACCACATACAAAATAAGACATATCCATTTCTAATTAAACAAAAAAAAAAAAAAAAAAAAAAAAANTCTACAAAACAACACAACTTGCTGCCCCAAGTGCAAAAGGAGATGCTTTAAAATCAGTAAGTTGCAAATAGTGAAGAGTATTTTTCACTCTCATTTATGTGATGTGTGCAAAGAAGAGCAGTTAGGACAAGGTGTTAATTTTAGCATCTTCCAAATGGCAGAATCAAGGCAAATGGAAACTGTGATGAAAACTCTATCTACAGGGTATCTATCTACCCACCTCTCAGCTTTTCAGACAATACAAGCCTCTTGTTCTTTACAACTGTGCTGAATAACTTAGAATTGGATAGATCACAGACAAGCAGACCCAGACCAAAAAACTTTCCATGTGTTTTTATCCATCCACATCTTTTCTTGGCCAGCTGTTTCACTGGAACAACACACCAACTTCTCTGATGTAACACCCTTTAGTAGTGCACGTAGGAAACACTATCTATCAGGGTTGGCTGCACTATCTAATTAGAGATCTCCTGACAGCTCGTCTTTACTAAGTTTCATAATTACATGACCGAGCGTCAGAGATCCTCACTCAGCAGTTCCACGGGAGCTTTCTTGGTAGACACCATTTATCACACTTCTTTTACTCTCATTCTTATTTCACCATTTGTAGTACTCAGAATAGTTTTCAGATACCTTTTTTTTCCACGGGAGATGTTGCTTGTTGCTTTAGAGACTCATATTGGAAGCAGAGCAGAGAGGAATAAATGACATTTGGGGTATTTCATTACAGCTATAATCTCGAAAGCAGGAGGAAAGGAGAGAGAAGTTTAAAACAACTCTTGTTCTTCTTGTTCACAAAAACATACTGTCAAATTACATATTTGTGTTCTGGCAGTAGACAATATATTTATAAGAGCTTTTCTGCCTGTCTTTGTATAATAAAATGCTCTTACTCAAGGTTCAGACTATTACAAGAATTGTTCAATACAGACTTATTCTATGGTTAACAAATGCATGACTCAACCAAGGAATGCCCAGAAAGAAGTGCAGAAATCAACACTCAGCTTGACCGTATCTTCCTTTGGCAGGTGCTGTACTTTTACAGACATGAATATGGCTAGAACAACTCTCGGGAATACAAAACAAAACAAAACAAAACAAACAAACAAAAAAAAGGAAAATATTTTCATCGATCATTTACCCTAACTTTCCAAACTCAGACCCTATTTATTTATGAGTACAAGTACAAAACAGCATTTTAATTCAAATTAGTGACATAAAGAACCATGATATGCTGAACTTTCTTATGGTATTGGGCATGTTCTGGATGCTGGTTTGGTCATTCTTAAATCTAAAGACCAATCTCTCAATCTGAAATTCATGATCATGTTGTGAGTAAAGAGATACCAGTACCCAGTAAGAACTGAAGCATAGGAAGCAACTTTTTCTACCACTGCTCATTTTTCAAGAGCACGTGCATAAACCTCAAACACTTAATGGGAGCAGTGTATACTCTCATCTGCTCGGCGTAGAGAAATGAATACCAAATAAATTGTGACATGCTTTGGAAGAATTGTATCATTAAATGTTTTGCACACATCATCTTGATTCTTATACAGCTTGACCAAAAAAAGAAAAAAAAAAAAAAACACACCGAAAAACAAATGACCAACATAAAAGTTTTTTTTCCTAAGCTAAGAAAGTCTTACATAATCTAAGATCTATTTTCTCTACTTAAACAAAAAACTGAAAACCCAAATCTTGATCTTTCTGAATAAATTAATCCCAAAATTAAGCAAGGAAAGTAAAAGTTGGGTGGTTCTGGCACCAGCAGAATCAAAGCACATTCCATTATTTAGCTAATATGAGCAATTTTCTTAAACAAACTATACCTTTGTTCTGTAAATACTGGAAGTTAGGCTTTGGACAGATGTTCCCTGCTGGACACGGACGTGCTAGGGGAAGGTTAGAGCCCCAGCTGTTGATCATCACTTCTTTGCAGAGGTTACTGCCCCCTCACATTTGCTGGCAGAGCTCGCTTATAGAAACACTCCCGGAGCCACTTGAAGTTAAAGTGAGTGGCATTACTATTTAGACAGTTTAAGCTAACTAGCACAGTTGCTGAAAGAGTTCGTGCCTGTCTGTACCTTTAAACTTCCACTGTTCACAAGACTGCAAGTTTTCACAACTTCTTGTCAGGGCAGAAGCTTTTCTCACCTTCTTGTGTAGCACCAGAGATCAAATCCCCAATGTCACGCTTGTATATTTAACCTTAAATGCCTCCTAATTAAACACTGACAATTGTGTTAAATGTGCTAGCTAGCTACAGTCCTGTTTCTTTCTCCGTCTCTCTGCTTTGATTAGCTTTTAAATCGCTTTTCCACGAAGTCCAAGCTCCTTGAAACAACAGTAAAAATCCATGTTATTTCACTGTGTGAGGGCATCCTGCAGACCTGTGCGACACATCTAAGGACACACCATTGAAGGATACACAAAATTTAGCTCTGGTGCAGTGATATTGGGAAGCACCAGGCTCTGGGCAGAATACAGTGCGTTAGACATGCTGTGATGCTCTAGACAAGCTCCTCACCTTTCTCTACTATTTTCCCTCCTACAAAATAGTGAAACTTTTGTAGGGTTCTTTGAAATATGTGTGAAAAGTGCTCTGTGTTTGTGTATGATATGTGTTGTTAAGAATATAGATCCACTATTCCTTACCTAGTTAACAAGAAAAAAGGCATCATTCAAATATTTCATCAACAGGTAATTAATATTGGTATATGAATAGTTATGGAGTTAGAATAAAGCAAGGTTTATTTTCTCACTCTTTTATAAGTAATACGTATCTATGAGTAAATTCCAGCATATCTCCAACTAGGTGATGCATTGAATTTACAACTCTTTTTCGAGGGATTTTTTGGGGGGGTTTATTTCGGGCAAGATATCGATTAAACTGCAATAAAATATCATTCACAGCAGGCTATTTATGTGATGGTGTTTCTATCCAGGCAAAATTGCTATGTCTAACACCTTTTTCCAAAGAAAAAAATATTATTTTAGAGACCAAATAGAAGTTATCCAAGGTTTTAAGAAAAGATTTTTCCAATTCTTTCCTTCAGTGTAGAATTACTTTATTTTCATGCATTTGTCTACCTCCTCTACTGCTTGAGCTACAGATAATTCCATGCAGCAAATAAGCCAATAATCATATTATAAGAACATTACAGATACAAAGTCAATCACTCAAAACTTACAACCTTACAAGATTTCCCAGACAATTGCATTTCAGGCCCCTTGGCATACACAGTGCACGCAGGACTATGGATGACACGACTATTTTTTCCTAAAGCCATTTCCTCATTCGGTGAACAGACTGGATGCTAATTATTATACACATAAATGTGCAATTTTTTTTTTTTTTTTAATTCTTACTGCTCTCTGTGAAGCACCAGATCTTATTTACTGACCCATACTCAAGACTTACTGTGAAGACAGGCTTATGAATGTGTGTAGACTTTTCTGTCATGCCATTCTTGTACTACTCAAGTGTTCTGCAGGCAAGACTCTGAGAATGGGATGAGTTTCCCCTAATTTCTGCAAATTAAAAGATCATATAATGATTACCTGGAAAATATTAATTATTAAGGAGCTTCACTTAAATCTCCACAATTAAATAACTTTCCACCACATCCCTTTTATATTTTAACAGTTCTTGAGTTCTTCTTGCATGTGCATTAGAACATTTGTATATCCTGGACTCTGGAAACATTGGGACACATTGCTTCTACCTCCCAAGTATTGAATTCTTTCTCCAAACTCTTGGATATACCCTTATTTTTAGGATAAGCAGAAAAGCAACACACTTCTCTTTAATTTGTTCTCATGGAAAAAGAAAAAAAAAAAACACACCTTTTCTGAAACTTTAGATATTCCTCCAGATGCAGTCTCTCAGTCTGTACATTTTCAGTCCAAATAATATACATTTGACAAATCCATAAGCCACTGGAAAGGGGGTCTTGTGATGAAAAGTGTCAGGCAAGCTTAACTATAGGTGGTATACACAGCTTCACCTACAGTTAATATCTCCTAAAATGAGTCTGCTGGTAATGCAGATGAAGCAGGCAGCCCAACAACTCTCTGCATACCTACACAAAAGACCTAGGCTGTGCTAAGAGGTCTCATTCAGTCCTCTGATCATCTGAAACAAACAGGTGTCAAATGATTTATACCACGCAGTCAGTGTTCACAAACTCAGCAAAGTACCTGAATACAGCACAGAAGCACAAATGAGCATCTAAAGCCCCTTCTTGACATTCCTACGTACAAACCAGTAAGTTGATGAATTATCACTGCATAAAGGAAGCCGGAAAGAAAAACTTCACTTGCAAACAAACCAGCTCTAGCTAGCTCGGAAGAAATCTGTGACTTTGACCCAGTCAGTTCTTACCCTGGTGAGTCACAGCTAGATCTGTCCTGATACAGCCAGCAGTAATTACCAGACATGTCTTCTCGTGGTTGACACTAGTCCATAAAGGAAAACACAAGAATGGAAAAGGCCTTGTGCCTAATAAACTTGGCCATGTGTCATTGTAAAGAACACCTTAAAATGTGACTGACATCTGCATTCCCCTTTGTCTTACTCTGCTAAGGTTTCTAAAAGCAGCTTTTCTCAAGCTTGGTTTTTATGTGTATCTATGGACTACATGAGTAAATCATCGCTCTATCACAGCTCATTTACTCAACGTACTGCAGTGTATTGTAGTCCCATAAAGGGCTAAGAAATCCTTGATCATTTGAAACTCTGTAGTATGCTACTGCACTTAGCAGAATCACTAAATAATAATAAAATAAAATCTGCTGTTAACTGAATAATTATTTCATTCCTCCACACCCTTCATGGAAATGGAATGAAGCATACAAACAGTTAATATCTTTCTATGGAAATGAAGATGAATACATTCAACTAACTAGGGGGGGTCCCCCTTTTTTAATTCAGAAAAATATTTTTAGCACTTATTTATGTTTTCAAGATTGTCTTGACATCTGTTCTTAAAAAAAAGCACAATAAAAGGCATACTTTTAACTACAAACACTGATAAAATATGGTAATGCTCTGTTTTTCCCTGCTGCAGAACTGCCAAGTAATAAGGATTTGCATGACTAAGCTTCTATTATGCTGACATGCAAAACTGAGGAACAATCATTCTTTCTGGTTTGACAACACTTAGAAGGGAAACACTCCTTTTACTCTCCTCTAGGACATGTTGGGCCCCAGACAAGATGAACAGCATTATTCAACCAAATCAATTTTTAAATGGACATTTAAATGCTGGGTTCTCTTCAGCAGAGACACTTGGATAGCAACCTTATTACGTGAGCTAAAGGTCACTAGGGGTTTGACTAACACTTGCAAACACACAGTATTTCATTTGGCATGTCTCTACAAATGTGTCTCCACTGCACCACTCAGAATCCACTTCTTCAAACTTAAAAGTTCAAATAAGCTTTGCAAAACTCACAAATCGATATATTGGACTACAGCAATATCAAGCTAAAGGATAAAAATATTAATAAACATTTTCAAACTTAATTGCTTGAAGTTATTTTCACAGCAGTAACTACCATTGTCCAACTTTCCTCTGGGAGCAGCATCTGCAGATACAACTGACTTGAAGTGACTGTCAGGTACTCAGTTGCCCAGAAGAGTATGATTTATCAGCCTAATTTAAAAATGTTGCCCTCTTTCAGAAAGAAATTTCTCCTTTTTTACACAGTATCTTCCATTGTACTGCACAGTATATCCCAACTTAGATTTCAACATAGATCACAACGAAATGTAAATAGAATGTAATTCTAGGCTAAGGTTCCCAGTGGTGATGAGGCACCCTTTGCTTTCTAGACACTCAATCCCTACCACAACTTTCAGCATAAATCTCCTTGAATGGCAATAAACTCGGATTTGTATATCTCCAACCTATATAGAGCACTGAGATACCACATACAAAATAAGACATATCCATTTCTAATTAAACAAACAAACAAACAAAAAAAGGGTATACTTTTAAAGATAAAACTGTCAGTTGAAAAATGTTCAGAAACTGGCTAACAGAGCATAAGTTCCTATAACTGTCTCCCAGACAGGGTGGATAGCTTGTGGAAGTCTGTGAGAGAGAAGCACTTCCAGGGAAAGCATATGATGCCCATGTATGTAACAATTCAGAGAGAGCTAGGATTCAACACACATCAATCTCAGCCTCCTGTAAGGAATTAAATGGACTCTGGATGGTGAACCCAGCTTAGTCAACAATTTCGATTGTTGACAAAAAGATACTGAAAGTTACTGGAATTGTAATTAAAATGTGGGAGTAGGAGGAAGAGGCCACTGCCACAGCCATCAAATAAATCGCTGGTGTTGTTGCACCTTTGACATCTCACTGTTACATTCAGGATAAACTTTCATTATTGGCAATCACCAGCAGCCATACTCAGCTTAGTTTTGTACATAATGAGGCTTAAATGATTGTGTTATCTGCCTCTTTCCACCTGTTTACCTCTTCCCACTCCCTCCCTCTCCCCCAGCCTTCCTCACAGAAAACTTTCAGAGCTCTGGGCCAACCCAAATCAGGGATTGCTCCGAGGGAAAAGTAGGCAGAGCTCAGCTGCTACAGTTGGCAGCAACCAATTGCCCAAACCAACGGCATGTCATTAAAGAGATGGAGAAAGGTCAACGTAGTGCACTGAGAAGGGGAAGGGACAAAGGACACCATGTCAATAGAAACCAGGTTTTATTAGTCACACTGCTCACAGACTGACTTCTTTCCTTAGTGATTCTCCCCTATACGGTCTGTTTGCATTTTGCATGTACCCACAGGTAGCACTGATACTGTCAAAGCAGAACAGGGGAAAATGCACCGATGAAAAGACAGATTGTTTCCTAAAGACGTATCAGAGGTCACCTGGGACAAATGAGTGATGGAGATGACACGAGGAATAGCAAACAAAATTAATAATTACATGGTAAGGAAGTAAGCAAGGAAGTGCAAGTCTTTCTTAAGTAACTATACGTGTACATACAAAATTAGGGTAGTTTTCTGCTGACTGTTTTTTTAACAACTCACCAAGTATTATCTTAATGCTGAGAATAATAATTTCCATTACAACTTATCAGTAACTTGCAAGTGTCCTGAGGAAGACACACATGTCCTTCCTCTCTCTTTGTTCCCCTCCAGAACCACTCTCCTCTAGCTGGGAGTTTTTTGTACTAGGATTTAGGCTGAGAAAGCCACACTCACAATCATAAGAAAACCAGAAAATAAGTATGGAATTAACCCCTGATTTAATTATTTGGCAATACTGTCTTCCTGATTAATGTCTCCTTTGGATTATCTGATGAATGCTGCACTTAACTAACTTTCTTTTGATCCTCCTACTGGGAAATATAGAAAGGATGAGATGGCGGGGGTGGATAATTATGCTCAAGAAGATGACAGTATCTGATCCTCCGTACTAGGAATGCTAAACTCAAGTAGCTCCTTCTCAAGACTCCTGCTACAAACTAGAGATGCCAGTGTGAAGCTGTTTAGCCAGTTTCAAATTGGTAGATGTTCCCATGTTCTTGCGACACCTGGCATATGGTGAGTGCACTGAGACTTGTAAAGAAACAGTGATTCACTGTTAATCATTCAGAAAACAGCCAGAGATTCGTGGTAACCCTGTATTTCTGGAAAAGTACATCTACACCCCAATTTTAATGTTTTATGAGACAGAAACTGCAGGTTGGGTTGAGAACAGAATCTGTGTCCTCATCTGTTCTACAAAATTTTGGTGCATGTATTACACGTGGTGAGCTGTGGATGTTCAGCAAGTGACCTCACATTTGGGAAGATCTTCTGGAATGAGCTGTGCACTTTTCAAAGGTGGGCTCAGCCTTACACAACCAGTTTCATCCATCTGTTAAATTGGATCTCTTCTCTTTTTCATTGTAATGGCTGGATTCTGATATCCTAGTTTGGCACAATTACTTTTCACAAAACCTACACATTTCATGTGTGCCTATTCCAGGAAAATATTGATTTGCCTTTGCATAAGGAATATTTTTTTAATTTAATTGTAATTTAACTTTTTTATTGAAGACTTGCAGTTTCACTCTCCCACCTGTGATCTTCCACAGTAAAATCTCAGGGTCTGAACTACTCACTTCGATATCTCCAATAGGCCATTTTACCGTGAAAAAAAATGCATGTTAATTACTTGCCTTGTTCAAAAAAACTGCAGTGCCACTTCAAGCTTAGCAGGAGAGATATTCAGATTCAGCAGTGACTGCCACTTTCTTTCTTCCTGTCTCATCACCTCTGCTTAGCACCAGAAGTGAACCAAACTGAAGGCCTACCCTGTGAAAGAAGTGGACCTCATGAAAGACACAGAAGGGGTAAGCACAGCACATGGAGGATAGGTTGACTGAGCTGGGGATTCAGCAGCCCTTCAATGAGTGGAAGACAGCTGGGAGGGAGTACGCAGTGGGCAGTAAGGAGTGAAGAAGACCTAAGAGGAGAAAGTATGCATAGCTGTGAAGTGGGAAGCCAAAGTGGATGAAGGATGACTCGAAATGTCTATTCTTGGAGCTCTAAAGCAGCGAACTTGCCCCGTGCTAACCACTGAGTGACACAGACCTGCCCTCCAGGCTTGTGGCTGTTCCCTCTGTCCTGCAACAGGATACCATTTCAGCGTCAATTTATCAGTGCAGCAAAGGCTTGAAATGGAACAGCTACCAGGCTGCTCTTGGGAGAAAATGCAATAGCACCTGGGGCTCTCTTTAGGAGGTACCACCCGTGCTCTGGGAAAAGAATTGTCTTCTAAAAGACTGCATGTCCACATACAGCAGACACAAAATGTGGAGCTAAGCATTACGCAGTCTTGGATCAGGATGGGTAAGCCCTCGTGAACTCTGGGCAAGCTGTGGATTTCAAACTGTACCTCACTGGGCCCAGGATGATTTCTGCTGTAAATCAGTACTGAGGAAACATCGTTAAAAGATAAACAACATCACAAATCCTGTTGTCCGGCTCCCCTTCTCATTGCAGCACGCTGCATGTGGCACCAAAGTCACCAAATAAAAATGCACCAAAAAAAGAGGATAATAATCTTGAAAGTTGTACTCCTCCCAGTTAATCAATTACACTAATAACATCCTCAATATGCTAGAAGACAGAGCTGTCTTTAAGTAAATGAGATCTTAGCTTGTTTTCAACAAATTAAAGCATGCCAATAAATTAAGGTATCATAGAGGGGCCAGCTATAAACTTCATCGAGGCCAGCAAAAGTGCTATTAACCATGACTAAATTCAGCCCCGACGTGCAGAGCACTGCCTGTATTGCTTTGTATTTTGTTAACAATGCAAAATATTGAGGTTATTGTTTAAACAGACCTTCCAAAGAATACAGGAACTGTTGGATAATCAAGAGATAGATGATGTGGTAGGGAAGAAGTTTACTTTTAGAGCGGTTAGTCACACTGCACCTCCTGGTTCTCTGGAAAAATGTAAAAAGCAGGCAAGAGAGTTATACGGGGCGAGATAGCAAGGAGCACATAAGGCTGGGTTTGTTCAAAAGTGCTTCCACAAAAGAAACAGCCATACAGCTATCCAATCCAACTTCACATCTGCTTCCAATTTCATAGTCTTCTGTGTCTTTGATGAAAACACAATTTTTCCCAAAAGGAACTGCAGCACAGTTGAGTAAAGAAAGGTCTATTGATAAATCTAATGCATCTTTTACAGAGTGTGATGCTTCAGGGGTTTCATGGTGGGGGGGAGAAGGAGTTTGTCTCTTAATGTTGTGCTGCATCCCTAAAGTTCCCTTTATGTGTCACCACCTTCTAACCTAAGAGGCAGTCTATTTTGAGCAAGACTGAACTAGAAGCTCCATGCTAACTCTTTTTTTTTTTTTTTTTTGCCAGAGTCCCTAGGTATCTTAGACACTCTCCTGCCTCTAACCAGACACAGTCTGAGATTTCTTTTAGCAGACATTTTTAAGCAATGTGAGGCAGCACAGGTCCAAATCCACTTGACACCAGCATGTCCTTTTGACACCCTCTCCAAAGAGAGCAGCAAAAAAAAAGAATAATGCCAACAATAAATAGTGCTTATTTTATTCTGTTTCTTTCATAGAAGCTCAAAAAATCCTTATCCTACTGTGAGCACTGCTCCAATAGTTCTTACCGTAATGCTAGCCCTAGCTATGGGCTATTTTGCATTCCAGCTACTTATATTAAACTCTTGGCCCTTTCAAAGTTAACAAAAATCAACAGGGACAAGACACACTGCTCATGTTTCAAGGCACACAAAAACTTTGGGGTCTTGTCTGTCATCAGCCCACTATTTTCTGCTCCACAGCCTTGTTGTCAGAAACAGTCCCCAGGCTACATAGGACACATAGCTTTTCAGTGGGACATGAAAGGTACTATAAATTGCCATCTGACACAATTGAGCCTGAAATCTGACTTGTATAAAGATGCAAAATTCCACTGAAGTCAGGGGGCCTGCGCTTATTAATGTCAAGGCTTCATTTCACCCATTAAAAAGTGAACTGCCAGCAAAGTTAGACTCTGTGAACTCTTGTGGGATTTCCTGCCTTCTTAAGTTACGAATTTCCAGTTTACCTGGAGTCCTGTCTAAACGCATGAATTTAAAATAAATGTATTTCTACAGACACAGGATAGTCTGTCTACGTCACATGACGCTTCCACTGTCAAAAAAACCCACAGAAATATAATGTATTTAGTATAAAAGCACACCTATCCTCCTAATAAACCTGTGTGGAGGGAAGGCAGAGTATTCCGTGATGAGATAGGAAGGTCAGGTCAACTATAGACAAATGCCTTAGTGCTGATCTGGCTTTTTTTTTCAGGGTAAATCTTCAGGGGTTGTAACAGGTAACCTGATGCTTAAGAGAGACAAAAAAATACAAAGCAAAAAACCCCAAACCCCTCAACAACAACAACAAAAACCCCCAGGCCAATAACTTCTTTCCTTCTCTGCAGCCAAGACTAAGCCGTGAACGATGCGCTACTAGTGCTAATTTACTGAACATAGTTTCTTATTTGAGCACCTGTCTGGGGGTCTGTGGAAGCATTGGGACTGGCTAATCCGCTGAATGATCTTTAATCAGACAGTAATATTAGGTGCTAATAGCTCTGATAAAGGGGCTGTTTAACCCAACTGTTAACACAAAGGCGTGCCTGCCACAACGACTCTTTCAACAATGCATTTGCCAGTCATATTAATTAAAACTAATTCCTTGCAGGCCACAGGATGCACTGAGTAAATCCACACGGAAAATGTCTAGGTTCCACCATGACAAATCACATCAAAGAAAAAAAATTAAAGTTATCCTAAGGCAATGAATTTTGTCTCAGAAAATATAGTCTCTTGGAAATTCTCAAATTGTAAATTCACGGCAAAGCTGAAAAGGCCTTTAATAGAGTCTTTGGAATGTGTAACTATATATCTTCGGCTCTGTCCTGTGATGTGACTTCATAGAAGTCACTAAAAGCTTCTAATAAGTCAAATACAAAGCACTGAGCCTTCCTGAAGGTCCTGAGGAGACAGTCATTTACATGTCACTTAGATGATAGTCCAAGGCCAGAGTGGATTAAGTGAAGCAACACAGTTAAATCTCCTAGATACGTTAGCAGCGTTTTATCTTTTTCTATTTCTAGAGAGTTTAAATAAATTTTATATATATTTATATAAATTTATCAGGCTATAAAGGGGTAAATTCCTAACTCCCTGCATACAGATTTCAGGCATAAAACTTATGACTAGTTCACCTGGAAAGTCTTAGTTAATATAGTATAATTGATGGCTTATTCTTTAGAAGTATTTAGTCTTCAGAAAAGTGTTTATCTCTCAAGAAGTCTCAGGAATACAAGAAAAAGACATAATTTAAGGGCTTTGGTACTCAAATTAATCCCCGAGGATATTCTGGTTAAGAGGTAAAATGCATCCAGATTAACTCCCCAAATCATTTTCTTCTGGAGTCTGTGAATGGGGAGACAATCAGCAAGCAAAATGTGAAGTTTTTATCAATGTGAATATACAGCACCAAAGTCGTACTCAGACGTGATAGCATCTGCCAAGATCTGTAAGAGCCACGATCTGGGAGGACAGAAGAGTGTTATGAAAAAACACACTCCAGAAATCTACCCAATGCTCAAACACTCTTCTATTAAAATGGGAGCAGTGGACATACACTTCCAATATCAATGTGTTAAACTTCTCTTGCTGGCAGATCAGTGCCAAGTTATGTGTATCTATTTCCAGGGCAAAGAAGATTAAAAGCCACGTGGACATAATCCTGGGCAACCTGCTCTAGGTGACCCTGCTTGAATAGGGTCACTAGTTTAGACAAGATGACTATTAGAAACCACATCCAGCCTCAATCTTCCAACCATGAAAATATATAAAAACAATAATTAAAAAAAGGAAGAATAAGAAAATAAAATCTTTTAAGACCCACTCAGCTACCTCACTGAGAAGTTAACAGTGTGCAGTTTGTTTTTCAAGATGATGCAGCAATGTTTCTGGAGCTCCATTCACTTTCATCAAGTTAAACTCCAAGTCGTTAGTCAGGAATGTGAGAAATCTTTCCTTTACAGGACTTTTGCAAACCTTTAGCATTATCTTAGTGCAGTTTTGTTAAGCAAATTATTTATTAACTTGATACTCTCATTGATTCACACAGGGAATTCCCACAAAAACAATAAATTGGGCTTCTGCATGTAAATCAATAGTAAACATTTAAAAGGATATTTTTCCTTTGATTCCCATAGGAAACTCCCATGAAACAATAAATGGAAGTGCACAAAGGCTTATCTTGCTAAAAATCATGCAAGATAAAGACAACCTTTTATTACATCTGTTTTGGTGTTGTTTTAAGGTTTCGTTTTAGACCTCATTTACACTATGTCTTACTGAAAGTTAGCCTGAACTCTGATTAAGCTTTCTCACAGGATATAATCTGCTCTCTGACTGGCATTACCAAGTCCTTCCACAGTTTCTTTGACAATGCATTTATTCTGGGATCACTGCTCACTTCATAAAACAGTGTCTGTTATGGGATTTAAACAAAATCTTTATTTTGAAATAAACATCCATACAGGAGACTGTTCTGTAAAGTAGCTTGCCTCATAATAGCTGTCAATTACTTTCCCCATTTAGGTATGTCCTAAGGTTAGCTGAGCAGAATTTTAAACTCACATTAGCAGAAAGCCAGGTTTTATTGTTTTATTAAGGTTTACAAGCCAATCACTTCCTGGTTCTTAGTAAATTTACAGCCCAACATTCAACGGACTGTAAACTGCTAAATGGAATTACATTAGCCAGGACCTGGACTGAGCTGTTTTATTGTTTGGAAGACAAATTCATTTTGTCCTGGAGTTGATTTTTTCCCAAGGAAATTGCACTGAAGCCACTGGAACTGAGGATTAAATGAATCCCTGTATCTGTCAATAAGGTTGTGCAAGTGTTGATGCCTTATGGAAGCAAACTTTTGTTACAAATGTTGTTGTTATATATTAAAAAGAAATAGTATCTTAGAAACTTAAAAAGCATTCCAATTTTCCAGAGCACTTTGATTCAAGAGACATCAAATTACTTTGCATTTTTTCTTGGTACCAACATAATGCTGGTGAATCCTGTGACCACAAACAATTATCTGTCATGAAAGAAACATTTCAAACAGCAGAGGACAGAGAGCTGCTAATCACCATTGCAGAAGGTTTTAGACAAAGGGCATTTCTTTAACAATTATTTGAACTATGGCATTTAAACTGATGGACATTTTCTTTGTCACTTTATCCTCCAACTTGATCAACATGCCAAATCCTGCCTGCATTCTGTATGGAGCCCAGCAACAGTTAGATCGAAGGCATTAAATGAAAATCCACTTAATTTAATGCGACAAGAGTGGCATTGTGCTTAGGCTTTGCATCCACTCATTTACTTACTTCCTGTGTGTAAAACTTTGTCTTTTAGAACAAGAACCTCTCCTTGTCTGCATATATCTGGTATCTCCTCATTTTTCAAAACTGTTGTCATTGAATATACTGCCATCCTCATACAGGCATTGGCATCAGTAAATCTGATCACAGATCATCTCTCTCAAGAAATATATCCACTCCACTGCCCCCATCAAAAAAGGGTTGCAACGTGGAGGAAGGCGACACAGATGATCAGGGGGTTAGAACACCTCTCCTATGAGGAAAAGGCTGAAAGAGTTCGAGTTGTTCAGCCAGGAGAGGAGAAGTCTCCAGGGAGACCTTATTGTGGTCTTTTGGTACCTAAAGGGGGCCTATAGGAAAGATGGGAAAAAAACTTTAGCAAGGCCTGTTGCAATAGGAAAAATGGTGACAGTTTTAAACTAAAAGAGGCTCGATTTAGATTAGAAATACGAAAGAATTCTTTTTTACAATGAAGGCGGTGAAATGCTGGAACAAGTTACCCAGACAGGTGGCAGATGCCCCGTCCTTGGAAACATAAGGCCAGGTTGGAGGAGGCTTTGAGCAACCTGATCTAGTTGAAGATATCCCTGCTCATTGCAGAGGCCTTGGACTAGATGACCCTTTCCAACCCAAACTCTTCTATGATTTTCCTGGCCAATGAAGATGCAGATACACACAAAAAAAAGAACCTGTATAAGAGAGCATTCATATTCTCTTGGGATAACCAATGAATTACACCTCACCTTAGACTGCCACGACCCACAATCCCTTTTTCCCTCCTTTGTGGCACAGAAGAAACTGCTGTCTAAGACCATCTGGAAAATTTTATTGAGCTTTGGCTAGTGAAGAAACTTATTCATCATCCTGACCTTCCTTGTTACCTTCCTGTAACACATTATGCTTATGTTATGTACTATTGATCCTAAGCTTTCTAAAGAGTTCTCAGAAATTACTTCTGCCCACACAGAGGAAGTGTCACAGGACAGATTTTCTCTGCACCCTTCTGGAATAAAGAGCATATTTTTGACCAACAGCTTGCAGAACCTAAACTGAAAGATTTTCACTCTTAGCTATCTCTGTCACTATAAGTATTTTCTGGGGATATCAACCCCAGATATTTCTTTTAATGGCATGTTTCAACACTGCTGTAGACATGGAAGTACTCCTCTTTGGCAACTGAAAGTTACTTTGTTTAGAGAGATCTTTGCTTATGTTTTACAGAGAAAAGCAAGTGTTTCACAGCAGAGAGTCTTCATTTGAGCGGATGTTCTCTTTCAGGGATTATTGATCTATTTGAAATTTCTAGCTGACAGTGAGGGAGGCAGAGACAATAATGTGGGAAGATGGGAACACGGAGGATTCCTGTTTGTAATATGAGCCTCTGTACCTTTTTTTGAACCACAACTTCCAGAACATAAACATAAAAAGCTATTAAGAGAAAAAAAAACCCCTTTTTATTTTTGAACAAAAGTGATGGGAATTTCTCTGACTAATTTCTATTGTTACTAATTTCTATTATTTCTATTATTCTCTATATGCCTTTGCATACCATAATTTGGCCCCAGAAATTGATTAGAAGTGAAGAAAACAGCACATAAACTTTTCAGAAGCAGGTCTATCCACAAAAAGAAGAATAAAGCAACCTTGACTGGTCAGCCTACAGTCCTGTTTCTGGATTCTATTACCAGAAGCACTGAGAAAAAATTTCTAATAGAGTGACTTCTCATCAAAACACTCTAGGCAGAGACTAAGGATGACAGGTTTCCTGGTTCTTCTGGCTCTACATCGTCTTTCCAGGTGGACAACTGGAGACTGTATTTCATATATTAAAACTATAAAGCATGCCAGGTGGAGAAATGGTTCTGTACTTAGTAGTTGCTGTGTTACAGAATGTCCAATAGACAAAGTTATTCCAGTGTGTGTTTTTCCCCAAATCACAATTGAAAACCTTTCACAAAGTCGAGCTTTTCCTTTTTTCTTACTTATAGTATACACCGACGCAGAGCCTTCTCAAAAGAAAAGCTTCACTGCAACAAATAATTTCGCATTTCGAAAGGGGACATTTCCAATCCTGTCAAATTCAATTGTCTTTGTAACTTCCTGGACTTTCATCCCTCTGGCTAAGGGAGTCTCAAAGGCTCAGCAGGAGACAAAGGCGAGGTGCTCATGGTCAAGCACTGCTATCTAACAACTCTCAGGTGACAAATGGATACCTTATCTTAAGCTGTCCTTTCATCCGGAGAGCTGGCTGTATGGATGGCTGCTCTTCCAGGAGGCCTCAATGAAGTTAAATCAACATATTTTTAGAATTAACACGTAAAATCTAGGTCGACATAAGGTGTTCCTACATTACTACCACACTTCAGTAGATGATTCTGCTTTCTGCAGTAAAAAGCAGACTCCTGCAGTGTAAATGACAGAGGTGGCGCACTCACGATCTGAGCTCACCCATGTACCTGGGGCCTATCAGTGGAATAGCAAAGAAAGAAGACCACTTAAGATTGCAGAGGGAGAGAAACTGTGGCTTACAGTTTACTGCATGCTTTGGCTATGATTTCAATAATCTTGATTCCATCTGCCCTCTTTGATTTCTAAGATACGGTTTCCATATCTCTGCACACAAATATATGTGTAAATTGGTATTATGAATACACAAAGGTTGTGTTGAAAGCTGTCATGCTGTTTTTGTAAGAGTATATTATGAAAGTAATTGTTTTCTTTTTCACATCCTAGGAAAGAAAAAATATACATACATATATGGGTCAACATTGTGGAATCTTCGCACAATTCAGCTGCTTCCTATCACTCCACTGTTACTTGTTTCAACGAAAGATAAACTAAGAGATGCTTGGATGTATCTTGAAAAGAAAAATATACCTGCAATGATACTGTGTGGGAACTGGGGATTTTGATTGTGAAGTTCTTAAGTCATTTCAAACTGCAAGATATTCCTGCCAAAGTGTGTATCCCAATTGTGGAAGTTATTCTGAAATTTTTAGAATCTGTTAATGGGAAAGAGTCTATTTCTAACCTAATTTTGTATCCTTGGCGATGATAGTAGATGTATTGTCCAAAATAGACTGATAAATATTAACGCATCGTTTATTTTATCAGAACAGAAATATAAATGAAACGTGTGGATAAATTAGAGATAAATTTAGCTATCCCAGAAGCAGGCCGATTTGTGGTTTTAGCATTTTTCTGTCTGAGATCTTGGCTTGTTGTAAGACTCCCCAACATTAGGGTCTTTGCCCTGCCTCTCCCTTTTCTTTTACGGTGTGACTGCCTTATACAAAGTGATATTTGTACGCCAGGAGGTAATATGTTTATGTAGTAGTCACCCAGACCTGACAAGTACTGTAGTGTATTTCTTCTGAAAATTGCCCAAGGTGGGGTTATTTCGCCTGCTTTGACAAATTCTACACGCACTATCCACGTTAAGCTGTCACATCTACCTTGGGTTCATCAGCATCTTATTACCGATGCTGTCGTTTTGAAATCTAAATACA
The DNA here is from genome assembly GCF_003031625.1 of Empidonax traillii. Lineage (NCBI taxonomy): Eukaryota > Metazoa > Chordata > Aves > Passeriformes > Tyrannidae > Empidonax > Empidonax traillii. Next base: position 291,178 of record NW_020955418.1, on the reverse strand, counting down.
GAATGGGGAAAGCAAGGAAGCACACAAACAAACCTATCTTAACAATCATTTTAAAAACAAAGCCTGAAACAATGACAATGCGCAACAGACTTGAGTGATTTTTTTTTTTTTTTTTTTTTTATAGAGCTGTGTTCTACTCCTTCAGAGAACAGAAAGGGGAGCTTTGAAGAGCTGCTAATAGACCATGAATTTGCAGCAGTGCAGTTCACAGCTAACTAAGCACACTCCCACTTCATGCTCGGGCTGGAGAAAAAATGAGGGCACCACAGAAGTGAATTAAAAGCATGCAAACAGTCCCAGCAACAACCAGGGCAGCAGCAGCTTATAAGATCAGCCTCCTTTGGCAGGATGCCTATCATACCATGACCTAAGAGGGCCAGGGCAGGAGGATATCTTACGCCTCGCAAAAAGAGGATGGGGCGGGCTGCCAGGGAGAGGGATGGAAGCAAAACAAACATCTTTTAAGTCTGTGTTGAACTAACTTGTTTTATAGAACACCGACAGCAAAATTTTAGATCTTTTGAATGTGTTTGGAGAGCTCGTCTGTAATTTATTTTATATTGTAGACAAATATTCTCTCTAGATCAGCTGCCCTACCGGGAGAGATTACTATCGCAATGCCCCTCCTTCTGCCTGGGGGTATTGTCCCCTCAAATCACCCAGAGATGCTCATGTGCCTTCTCCAAATGTAGCCATGGTTCCAAGGCAGTCTAATCCGATCTAAGATGGGGCTGCCACAGTCCCTCCTTCCCCAGCTGCTGCCCTTTCCTGTACCAGCAGGGATGCTTGTCCGGTCACACACAGAACTGATTCAGAAAAGACAACTAACCTGAAAAATTGTAACACTTCCCTATTAGTTCAGCTCCCTGTGGAGTCAAACAAGCACCAGCACTGCTGCAAGAGATGGGATGGGGTATACATGAGTCAAAGCCAGGCTGCAACAGCTCTAGTTTGGATCAGCTTTAACCATCTTGGAACTGCACTCCAGGCTGAGCTACAATTTACACTGCTGGTGATGATCCAGTTCTTTCTGCCTGGCCCAAGTTTGGGAGTAGTTCTAAAAAGAGCTTCTTCATCAGATCAAAAGAGGTGGGCAGCCTGCCCTTGCTAATCAGCAACCCTTTCCTCAGACACACCTGCACACAGGATTTTGCAGAAATGGCCTTGTGTGATTTGTGAAGACTACAGGGAGTTCCTGCATTCCTGTGGCAGGGCAGGCCAGATTGATGAGCAATCCTCTGAGTTAAGTCAGGAGCAGCTCCTCTCAAGGTCAAAGCCAAACTCCCAAACATCCCAACAGCCAGGGATGAGAAGCTATGATGAACTACCAGGATCCAAACCTAATGTGACAGATTATTTGAATGTAAGGAGATACCAAGGAAAGATGGTAAAGGAAGGGACACACCAAAGTCTCTCTGGACTGGAGACTGAAATAATTTCTTCCTCTTTCTGAAGTTTAGCAGGTTTTTTATCAGATCCTGAGTAGTAAGGCAGTATGCAAAGTGGTTTGGTACTCACTGACTTGTTTGCACAGATCATCATGTCTGATGTGTGTATGCTGCCATAGAGATGAGGAGGAACATGTAATTGTAAACAGCAAACATGTAATTAAAACAGTTTTACTGTCTCTGAAGGTCACCTGCTTCTTTACAGCAGTAGCTGTAGAATAGTTTAGAGATAAAACTCTAGAGGGTAAAATTGAGGATACACAAATTAGCCAGTAGTGAGGGAGTCTATCCCATAAGATATAACTTGTGTCTTGTCACTTGAAAGGTGAGTTTAATTGCCTGCTCTTCCATGGTCTTCCCACATCACCATAGTTTCAGGAGTATTTAGTTCTGCTGTGCCCACATACATCTGTGAAGATTCATTTTGCAAAGTATCGTGATGATAGACACAATAAGAACTGGAGATCCTCAGACAGAAGAGCAATGAGGACTACATGAATTCAGTAAGATGGAAAAGACCTTGAGCTTCTGAGGAAACACAGGGAAAAATCAGTTAAGTTAGAAAACCCTGAAGATACCTTTTAGATGCCAGACTTCATTCTGGGAAGCAAGTCTATACATACAAGTTCGCAGCATGTGACATTTCACTTCAGTGCAAATGATTCACTGAATGGTCGAGTGATGTGGCCTGGGAAAGGAGCAGGAGCAACATTGCTCAGATTCCAAATTGCAAGACGCAGGAAAACATCATAACAGCCCGAAACTACTGCAGTGCTTGCTGGGGGTGGTAGTTAGGGAAGTGAATAGAAAACATTTACACTGGGAAATGAAAGAAGTGAAAGAAGGTATATCAGTAAGGCAAAAATTCTAACCTATATGCTTGCAGAACTGTTAGCTGAAGACACTAGAACTAAAATTACTGGTTATTTAGTAAGTAAAACTGTTCAGCTTATTGTCAAACACCCAATTGTTAATTGCCATTTTTTTACTGTCAGATGCCAATTTACACCCTATGTGTCTTTGGGTTGAGACCACTGCCCTGTTCAGGAGGTAATCCTGTGGCCAGCAGAGAACTGTCCCTTAGGTGCACTTCATTTGTAACACAATGGAGATTTGCATGCTCTGTCATAAGAGGAAGCTCCAAACTCTAGCAACACTCAGCCAAGAATGTTATTTGTCGCCCTGCCTCACCCCCTCAAAAAAACCCCAAGTTCTGCTTTTTCATTGATTCTCAGGAGAAATATAAAGATCTCCTCTGCCAGTTGCAGATGTGTTCTATTTTTTCCCTACATCAGAGCTTCTGAATCACTCTTAATAAGCAAAGGGTATTCATCCCAAATGGGGAAGTTCTCACGCACTATGTGATGATAAAGCATTTCATCCACTTGCAAAAAAAATAGTAAAAAAACACTACCCGCAGAACTGCAACATCCCATCATCTGCACTTTGCTGAATGTTCACAGAACAACACTGGAAGTCATTGAAGTGTCAGATAGTGATTTCATCATGTGTCAGGCCTCCCACTAATAAATGATTCATCTTTCTCAGTACTGGCACCTCAAAGAAAGGAGAAGAAAGAAACTAATAAACTTTAAAGTGAGAAGTAGTCTACTAATATTATACTTCCCAAGTAAACAGTAGTTTATGCACACACAAAGAATGCATGCATCAATAGAATTTAACTTTCCATTTATCCAACGTGTACTTTTAAGTACTAAAAGTGAATCTCTCACGGAAAAAAAAGTATAATGGAATTCCATATGTATTATACCACCACAATACAAATTGAACAACAATAGTTAGTTTACAAATATGAGATTTGGGAAAAAATCTTTTCTGGTTTACATATAAGTGATTACTAGTATCTTGGTGAAAATAAGCCTGCCCCAAACTCTTTTACAGTTCTTTTATGGTTGTACAGGAAATCTAGTTCCTCTTGAAGGTGATGAGCAACTTATATTTGACTGTAACGGAGATGGGACTGGAAGGAAATTTGTCATTTTAACAGGAATTTACATAACCATTATTTGATGCTTCATAAAGCCAGAACATCTTCCACTGATGACAGTAGCTCTACTCAATGAACAGGACTAACTAGTAATCCCAACTTACTTCTCCCAGAAGGTCTGAACTCAAATACAGACTCAAACTGGGCAATGTACTTAGCAAAATACTACCATTTTTGCTTGGCTTGCTATGACACTGGAGTTTGGGTAGTCACACACTGAGTTTCCAGGCTTTTTTTTTCTCTTTCAACAAAATGCAGTAGAGATACAGAGGTCTTAATTCCCGCACTCTTTGTGAAAAATAAATAGTTAGGAGAAGAAAGAGATCCTAAAAGTGTCCTAGCTGAAAAAAAAAAAAGCACAGTAACGTGAATTTAAACCTTATGAAGCATTAAAGAATCCACATGGGAGAGAGACCTAACAAATGACCCCAACTGTAGGAAAGAAGAGACAATCGTAATTCACTGTGAAACCATGAGACCAACATACGGAAAACCAGGCTTTGCTGGTTCTGCCACTAATGGAGCTGCTTTGACTGTAGGAGCCTTTTTTTCCCGGTCAAAACAGCATATATTATAAACACAACACTTCAATCAGTAGACTCAAAGCTGGAGTAGCATACAGATACAGAATTTATCCAAATTGATTCCTCTCCTGGAGCGGGGAATTAGACAAAGTTTGTACTTGGACTTGGAGACCCATTCTCAGCAGAAATAATTAGGCTGGTAGGAAAACTGCTGGGGACAGAAAAAATCCACAAGCCCCTGAGGTCTCAAGTCTACCTAAGCAGTTACTTATTTCTTTGTCTCACTGAGTATGTGTACCAGAGTTAGCAATATGGTTAATAGAGTTCATAAAAGCAGTAATATACAACAGCAAATTATTCTTTGCTGTTCCCCCACCTCTGTTCTGGTAGAATTAATTTGGGCATCCTGGGTAAAGATGATGTCCAGTTTCTCCATCAGTTTGATTTAGCATGACCTCTTCACTGTCAGCAGAGGAATGTAAAAGATGGCAATGAACATTTGTATGTAGGAAAATTTACATGGCTGTGGGGCAGGATGCCTGGATGATCAAAAAGCAAAGAAAATATTAAATACTTAAAACACTTAACCATGAAATCATCTCCTTCCCTTTCCCCCACCCTCCCCCCCCATGTTAAATCAGGTAGAAAAGTGTGATAATATTAAGGCTTAATCCAATTTAAATAAATTATTTTCTTGTAAATGTTAAAACAATCATTACATGCATCATTTACCCCCTCTTCTGCCCATAGTCTTAAATTATGCTCCATTATATCCAGATGGAAAAAATATGTAGAAATGTTTCTTAAACACCAGAAATTTTGGTTTTGATTATATTCAGAGGTAAATGTCATTAAGGGGTCCTAGAAAAAAAAGAAATCTTAAAAAGCGTTATGGGATTTTGTGTACCAAACTTAATTAAGAAATTTCTTTGCTAGGTTACCAACAACATTTTATTACAAGCTTAAGGTATAAGATCGTTATAGCTCTCTGTCGTGCTTGGCAGCAGGGAAAGAACACATGCAAAGAACAATCTTGTTCCTACAATTAATTACAAATGTACAAATGAGTGATATATCAGACCCTGTCTACACTGCACAGTCGTGCATTTATAACCATTTCACCATACACAGTTATTAAATTCATGCTTTGCATCTACAGTAGCTTGATACCACATCACAGCCAGGGGTAGTTATGTTTATTCATGCACAGCTACCACCAGCCAGAGCTGTATGTATGTGTCAGTCCATTTTAGCAAAATCTACATCAAATAACCAGTAGTGCAGGTCTCTTCAGCTAGCTTTTTTTCTTTTTGAAGTGGGCAGACTGGAAGCAAGATAGAAGGCAAACCAGAAATGCATGAGTGGCTAAGGGCAGTTGGTGACAGCCAGCAGGCTTCTGCCACCAGCTTTTTCTGTGTCAGCTGATGTGGTGACAATCCCCCGACTTGGAATTGCTTAGCAATCCCTCTTGTTCATTTTGCACATCCTTACTGTCCCAGGAGGAAGAGGGGAGAAATGCTCTCCCCACTGGCAACATAAAAATGACTGAGGAGGAAGCATCTGGGCCCTGGGCACTATGAAGTCCCTGGCTGCTGGTGAGGGTGAGGATCTCCACCTGCGGTCTGAGGATTGTCAGTGGAAGAGCCCTGCAAGAAGGTTTCTGCAGCATAGCAACCTGTAGCATACAAGACAATGAGCAACAGGACACTGATGAATTCTCCTCAGTAGAGTAGTCCATGCTAAACCCTCCCCTCTAAAATCTCAGTTCATTGGGCTGGATTACTGGATCACAGTGGGGTGCCAAGTCTGGGTTTCCAACAAGGGCAGAATACAGACAGCTACAGAAGAAAGACCAGTTTCAAAGGGTGTCCATTTCAAGACTGAGCCAAGTCACAAACCATCCAGAAATTCCTGCTATGATTACAAGGACACTGACACCTACACACACTCGTCCCTGTAGACACAGACCTAACCACATGGCTCAAGGCTTGTAATACTGATCTCACGGCCAGGATTTAAAAATCACCATTTGTGCTATTCTCTTCCAAGGCCAGCAAAGGATATTTTGCTTTTTAATCTCAAGCCTTCAGTTCGTGCTTCTCCCTAGGAATATTTGTTTCATTCAGCTGTTCAAAGTCAGTCCTAGCCAGGAGACTGAATAATACCAGTCTCACTGAGAAGTGTGTCAACATCCCAAACCACTGCAACTCTGAGCACGTAACTCACCAGACAGTTTTACTGGTTTATAGAGAGAATTCCAGTCTTTGACTCATTGGTCAGCGAGCGTGTTCCCACGCCATTCCCTCATCCAGACAGTTCCCTCATCCTGAACTGTTTGCTAAAAAAGCCTGAGATTATTTGTGTTATGCACCATGCAGAGAAACTACAACATACAAACATATAATCATACAGTGATGAGATGCACCAGTTCCAAAAGCCATAAATTCCAAACAAGATTATCTAGGTTTTAAAATTCATCTTCCCAGGTTCACAAGATGAGCCATCTCATGGCCCAGATAGGCAAGATGACATATTACAGTTTATGTAACCATATGTAAGGCATGCACTTACTACAAGGGGCTACTAGGGCTGTTGCCCACACTTTTTGTGACAGCTGCAGGCATCACGTTCTCCTGTCAACTGATGGGAGAATGGTATAAGAACTCGGTATGACAAATATATTTTTAATGTACTGGCAGTTTCAAAACTTTTTAATTAATGAACTGAACAGACTGGGTACATGTTTGTTTCAAAGCTGGCTAAACTGCCTTGGGTACTATAGGAAGACTTCACTTTATTAATTTACCATCTAAGAGTAAGCAATCATACTTTTCAGTGGGATAAATGAGCATATCCAGACCCCTCTATTTCATCAGCTAGACTGCCAGAGCCACTCAGATTAGCTTCTTCAAAGCTAGATTTGGTACCCTTGCAATCTGCAGTACAGACTAACCTCTGTTTATCAGAAATGCCACAGGTAGAGCAGCAACTCCCACATTACTCCCTGTAGAGATGCAGGGAGTGATGACTAGAGCAGATCTGGCAGAGTTCAGCTGGAAGAGGGAAGAGAGAAGGCACTGGGATGCTGCTCACAGGTCCTCCAGAGATGCGCACGTGTACTTTTGATCCTGGGGAAGTAATAACCTGATCAGTGCTCTGCGCTGCTCTCCTGGCAACACGCAGGCTTCAAAAAACATGTTTCCATTGTGACTAGATACTCACTTTAATAAACAAACTTTAATAAAACAAACAATATAAAAAAGGCCAAATCCTCTCGCACAGCATTCCTCACAAGCCAATTAAGGAGAACCGCTCTCCTGGGCCAGTGAGCAATCTCTTCCCAGGCCAGGCACCGAGCAGGAATGGAGCCTGCTGCAGCTGCTAGGCAGGAAGGGTTGGGCCCACTGGGGCTTTGAAGTAAAACAAACAGCTTGTTCAGCAGATAGCTATTTCTTCATGGACTGGTCAGCAGGAGGGATCGTGGAAGCTGGCTGGTGGTGTTTTGTGTCTACATCAATGAAGGCAAATCTTAAACTGCACCCAAATCCCTTAAGAATTACAATGATGTGACCAACACCTGGTTGGGCTATCCTTTCTCTGTTGTTGTTGTTGCTGCTGGTATTTTAAACCTAATTCATCTATTACCATGACTCACTCATACACAATATCCTTAATGTACAAATACTCAAGGATGATAATTCAGCTTTATTATCCATATTCCCTGATCTCACATTTCATAAAGCATAAGCACACTCAAGAAAGAATGATTCCTAAAATAGCCAGGCATGTACATTTCCACCTTCTCTTTTAGGAAAGCAGTTCAAAAACACAAGTCCTTGTAACACTTAAAATTGCTAACCTGAACCTCTTGATAGCAGCAGGCGATATCTTCTGAAACAGCTGGGATTTTATCTCACACCATGCTACTACATACCATAACCGTGTTTATACAGGCACTGCAGCGACAGAAGACATAGCATGAACCAAACAGAGCACAAATTTCATCTCACATCAGCAGAAGACTTTGAAACTGTGCATCCAAAGCCAGCACATATTACAAATTCAATAAAAACAGAGACCACCATTGGAGTTAAAATAATAACTATCTATCAAAAAAAGAATAAACATACCGAAGTTTTTGGGCCACAAAAGCTATTCCTACAAACAAGCAAGCTGTTCTCGTGCTTTATTTCCTATACTCTGCTCTTTGCCTAATGATTCCAAGGTGTTGACTCTGCAGTGGTGGATGTACCTCAAAAACTGGTAAAAAAATAATCGAAACTAATGGAGAGCATCCAGCACCCTAGAGGATCAGGCCTTTTCTATACTGTTATTAAACATGGAATTTCTGATAACCTCCCTTACGACTACAACAGTAATTTGCTGCTTCTGTTCTTTCAGTAGGAGACACCACTACGTGTGTGCTACTTGATTAGTTATAAACATGGCCTTTTACTAAAAACACAGCTTCCTCTGTACTCAAAATTAATTCTACTTGGCTATAATACAAATGATGTTTCAAATGTGTGAAATATTATGGTCAGTCAGAAGGAAAAATTATGGCTAAACTTTGGCTAGTAAATTGGACGCCAGCAGTACTGACTCTGCCAGCACTAGTAGCCAAACTTGAGGCCTGATTCACTACTTTTCCACACTACTCATCAGCTGGAACCAGCTCTGAACAACTGAGACTTTTTCTTTTTTCCAACAGGAAACCTGAGTGTGTCTTACGCTTGAGAGAAGCATCATTACTGCCTATAAAGATGGGCTCCAGCATGCAACATCTCATCTCAGAGCCATATGTATTCTCTCTCTCTTTGCAAATTAAGCCACCTCAAACAAGACAACCTTATTTCTTTCCTAGAAAGGCCTTGGTGTTGCCTGCTGCTAAAGCAAATGGCCCTGGAAGAGAGGTTCTGCCTAGACAACCGATGTGCACACAGGAAAGGGAGACATGCACATAACAGGTTTGTGGGGTGTGTTAGCTGACCTGGGAGTCTCTAGAGCCTCTGGCCCACCCTGGAGCACAAAAACCTGTGCTGCCTCTTACCTTCCTCCTCCAAAACCACCAGACTCAACTCGTACAGCAAAGCTAGCCCTTGCTCCTTTCCATCTACCTATTCCCTGCCCCTTTCTCCAGTCCTCCCTTCTCACAACCTACCTGGGTCTGCACTCACTCCACTCCCACCCTCCACCTTGCCCTCCCAATTCCTCCCCCATTTCCCATGCTACTTGCCAACAATGAAATGCTGACAAGGCAGTCATCTCTTTCTCCCCTGCTCCAGCACTGTCCCATGACTCTTGGCCACAGAAAGAGCCTCCCCCTGCCCATCAATCTAACATTGTCTTTTGATCACAACCTTGACTGCATTGGTGACATGAGCCCGATCTTCCCCGTGGCTCAGTGTAAGCATCATACTCTTCATAAGGCTGGGGGGAGAGATAGGAGGAAGAAAGACAGACTTTTGAATGAGCACATTCAAGAGAAGAAAAAAGAAGAGGAGGAGGAGGAAGGATGAAGTATTTTCTTCCATCCATTAGGACACTCCTGTTCCCCTTCTTCCTCGTAGAGCTCTTATTTCCACATAAAAGCATCTTACTTCAATGTAATGAAATCGTTAAAATTACTAACTCAACTAAAATCGTTCACATTTAAGCAAAATTAAGGTTTGTGCAGGAACTTGCACCGAAACAAAATCAGAAGTTCATACCCATTTGACATTTTTTGCTCGAGCTTCTGTACTTATGAGGACTTTGTTCAAGCTTGTGTGCCTCAAGTCTGTCCCACAGTCCTGTGTCTCAACAGATGCAGGGCAACTGAGCAAACTGCAGTAAATGCTGAACAATGTGGCAAGGACAAGAGACCTTACATTGCCAGCCGTAAAAAGGAGTGACATAAAAATCAAAGGAAAGAAAGGCTAACATAGTACCAAATTCAATACAGAAAAGGCAGACAAAGAGCCAAATGAAGAGATTTGCGGTGCTCTTTCTGCTGTGCTTGCACCAAGAACATCACAACAGTCCACAAGCGATATGCTTCCGTCAGTTTTGCGAGCTAAAGGAATATATTAGTTCCATTTTACAGGCTGTAAGCTGAGGCAGTCAGAAATTAAGATCTGAAGAGTCTCAAAGTACCTCAAAAATTTCCCAGGTCTTGCTAGTACTAAGCACAGCATATTCTCTGTCAGAGTGTTCAAAGGATACAGCTTCTACCAACCTTTGGTGTAGATGCACATGTGTAGTCCTAAGAGAACCCATAAAATGAGGAACACAATGCAAGAGCTACAACAGGAACACTCTAGCAACCACAGACATATTTATTTCCCCATCTCCTCTTCTACGTTTTCAAGTGGGAGAACAAAGTATCCTGCACACTAGGAGATTCGGATCAAAGAGCTATGATGGTCACAAGTCACAACTCATCACCCACCTGACAACTGTAGCTATTTTGCACAAATTAGTAGTGCTGACCTGGCCACTATTAAAAGATTGATGTAAATGGCTTACCCAGCATCACACTGCTTGGCAGAGGATCAACTTCTCCAAAGCAACATTCAGCTGCCTTAACAATGAGATTATGTCTTCCCTTCTTACATTCACGGGAACACGGGAGGGTAAGAGTTCAACAGACAACGCTCTCTCTCCTTCAGCATGTACTCTAATTCATCCCCAGAGCAGACTTGCTTAACAGACTGAATAAAACCCAATCATCCTATGGAGGTGGGGGGAAAGGTATGTAGTCTATTTTAAGATTATTACAAAGCAATATATACATGTATGGATGGAATTAAGACTGCATAAGCATTTCCCCAATTCTGGCATTTGGTAACTTTTCAGTGCTTAACTTAGCCACTTTAATATCCTTTCCCTCTGACCATCTGTGTAGTGTCTGTCTGCACGTGTAGGTACGGCCGCTTTGAGGATCTTGGGGATGCTAGGCACCACGTCTCAATTACTCAGAGGACTTTAAATCACGTGCATAAATCTGTGGTGCATGAACCCGGGCTCTCTGTGCATAGAGAATCCACTACATAAATACAGCTTAACTGCACGATGGAAGCTGCTGTTGGGAAACCCTTAGACCCACGTGAAGAGACACCACCTTGCATGTGCACCAGCTTACTATGTTGCATGGTCGTTATGTTTGCATTTTATGTGTATGTTTAACAAAAATGTGTTCATTTATGCATATATTAAACGTGTGAGAAAGGTTGTGGGGAAGTGGCCAAACTGACGGCCAGCAACTGACTACTCACATCTCTATTTCCCCATGGGAAGAAATAAAAGGAAGTTCTACTTCCCTCTCCCCCAAGGGATCCACTCACAGATCTTGGAATTCAAAGCTGCATCCCTTTCAGATGCAGAAAACCTGTTCAGCACTAGAAAACTTAATCTTATCTTTTCTGAGGCAGGTATAATTCAGGTGAACACAACACAGTTGAAGAGAAGGTATCCAGAAGTTATTTTTATGAACTGGTAAGCAGCCATCTGTCCACAAACAATCACAGCCTGCCCCCAAGACAAGGCTCCTTTATGGTTGAACTTGTCTGGCATCATGCCCTTTGTTTGCTGACTGTTGAATTATGGCTCACGAATTCACCCCATGTTCTTTCTGCCTTCCCTGTACTGCTTGTGCCTATTGTTGTATCTGTTTGACCAAAAAGAAGAAATAAGAACAAAAAACTTAAAGGGTTGTGCTTTGGTTTAGAGTAAATCCTCATTTTCCTTAAGAACTAAATATTTGTTTTGATCAGCACGCATACCAGGACCTCCCACATTAGCTTGCTAAAAATCCTGCCCCAAAAATCTGAGTACACCCCAATCCAATCTGCATACACACCCGCTCTCTAAGTTTGAAAGTGTCAAAAGTAGTAGTCTCTGATTGGGAAAAAAAAAAAAAAAAAAAAAAAAAAGAAGAAGAAAAAGTGCAGTCATATGTAAGTCAGACGGGATGAATGTTCTTTTCCTATAACCTCAAAGGGATTTTATCTTCACTGAGATGTGAACTAGGTAAGTATTATGAAAGCTGTAGTAGCTGGAGAGGTATCACCAAGGTTCCTTCATAATGAAATTTCCTCTCACTTTTCACTGAATTGTGTGCTAGAAGATTATCTTATATGCTAGAAAATGAC